>NW_027669481.1:250000-422500 GCF_964194185.1 Rhinolophus hipposideros | reverse complement strand
TACACCTTGCCCTTGTTAGGGTTAGGGTTAGGGTTAGGGTTAGGGTTAGGGTTAGGATTAGGGTTTAGGGTTAGGGTTAGGGTTAGGGTTGGTGTTAGGGTTAGGGTTAGGGTTAGGGTTAGGGTTGGTGTTAGGTTTAGGGTTAGGGTTAGGGTTAGGGTTACGGTTAGGGTTGGTGTTAAGGTTAGGGTTAGGGTTAGGATTAGGGTTAGGGTTGGTGTTAGGTTTAGGGTTAGGGTTAAGGTTGGTTTTAGGGTTAGGGTTAGGGTTAGGGTTAGGGTTGGTGTTAGGTTTAGGGTTAGGGTTAGGGTTAGGGTTAGGGTTAGGGTTGGTGTTAGGGTTAGGTTTAGGGTTAGGGTTAGGGTTAGGATTAGGGTTAGGGTTGGTGTTAGGGTTAGGGTTAGGGTTAGGGTTAGTGTTAGGGTTGGTGTTAGGGTTAGGGTTAGGGTTAGGGTTAGGTTTAGGGTTGGTGTTAGGTATAGGGTTAGGGTTAGGATTAGGGTTAGGGTTAGGGTTGGTGTTAGGGTTAGGGTTAGGGTTAGGGTTGGTGTTAGGGTTAGGGTTAGGGTTAGGGTTAGTGTTGGTGTTAGGCATAAGGTTAGGGTTAGGGTTAGGGTTAGGGTTAGGGTTGGTGTTAGGTTTAGGGTTAGGGTTAGGGTTAGGGTTGGTGTTAGGGTTAGGGTTAGGGTTAGGATTAGAGTTAGGGTTGGTGTTAGGGTTAGGGTTAGGGTTAGGGTTAGGGTTAAGGTTGGTGTTAGGTTTAGGGTTAGGGTTAGAGTTAGGGTTAGGGTTAGGGTTGGTGTTAGGGTTAGGGTTAGGTTTAGGGTTAGTTTTGGTGTTAGGGTTAGTGTTTGGGTTAGGGTTAGGGTTGGTGTTAGGTTTAGGGTTAGGGTTAGGGTTAGGGTTAGGGTTGGTGTTAGGGTTAGGGTTAGGGATAGGGTTCGTGTTAGGCATAGGGTTAGGGTTAAGTTTAGGGTTAGGGTTAGGGTTGGTGTTAGGGTTAGGGTTAGGGTTAGGGTTAGGGTTGGTGTTAGGGTTAGGGTTAGGGTTAGGATTAGGGTTAGGGTTGGTGTTAGGGTTAGGGTTAGGTTTAGGGTTAGGGTTGGTTTTAGGGTTAGGGTTAGGGTTAGGGTTAGGGTTAGGGTTGGTGTTAGGGTTAGGGTTAGGGTTAGGGTTAGGGTTGGTGTTAGGTATAGGGTTAGGGTTAGTGTTACGGTTGGTGTTAGGGTTAGGGTTAGGGTTAGGGTTAGGGTTAGGGTTAGGGTTAGGGCTAGGTTACCCCGAGCACTACCCCTCGCCCTAGGCCTACGCCTAGCACTACCTCTGGTCCTACCCCTACCCCTGTCCCTACAGCTCCCCCTACCCATAGGCCCACCCCCATCCCTACCCCTAGCCACAGGTCCCACTCATGGTCCTAGGCCTACTCCGAGGTTTACCCCGACACCCACCCCTTGCCCTTTGCCTACCCCAACGCTACGCCTACCGCTCCCACTAGCCCTACCTCGGGCCCTAGACCAACGCCCAGTGCTCACTCTAGTCCGAAGCCTAGCACTTGCCCGTGGCCAACCGGTACACCTTGCCCTACCGATAGCCAGAGCACTAACCCGTGTCCTACGAAATCACCCTGGACCCACCATTAGCCACACCCTAATCAGCCCTACATCCGTTCGGAGTCCTAGGATTACCCGGAGCCATTTCGTGACACCTACCCCTAGTCCTCGGCCAACCCCTACCACTACCACTAGTCCTAGGCTTAACATGAGCCCTAACCCTAACACTGCCCGTGGGCCTCTGCCAAACACTAGCCCTTCAACTAACCCTACCCCGAGCACTAACCCTCGCCCTAGGCTTACGCCTAGCACTACCTCTGGTCCTACGCCTACCCCTGGTTCTACAGCTCCCCCTACTTATAGGCCCAACCCCATCCCTACCCCTAGCCACAGCTCCCACTCCAGGCCCTAGGCCTACTCCGAGGTTTACCTCGACACCCACCCCTTGCTCTATGCCTACCCCAGCGCTAGGCCTACCGCTCTCACTAGCCCTAGCTCGGGCCCTAGACCAACGCCCATGGCTCCCTCTAGTCCGAGGCCTAGAACTTGCCCGTCGCTGACCAGTACACCTTGCCCTTGTTAGGGTTAGGGTTAGGGTTAGGGTTAGGGTTAGGGTTAGGTTTAGGATTAGGGTTTAGGGTTAGGGTTAGGTTTTGGGTTGGTGTTAGGTTTAGGGTTAGGGTTAGTGTTAGGGTTAGGGTTAGGGTTGGTGTTAGGGTTAGGGTTAGGGTTAGGGTTAGGGTTAGGATTAGGGTTAGGGTTGGTGTTAGGGTTAGGGTTAGGTTTAGGGTTACGGTTAGGGTTGGTGTTAGGGTTAGGGTTAGGGTTAGGGTTGGTGTTAGGTATAGTGTTAGGGTTAGGGTTAGGGTTAGGGATAGGGTTGGTGTTAGGGTAGGGTTAGGGTTAGGGTTAGTGTTAGGGTTAGGGTTAGGGTTAGGGTTAGGGTTAGGGTTAGTGTTGGTGTTAGGCATAGGGTTAGGGTTAGGGTTAGGGTTAGGGTTAGGGTTAGGGTTAGGGTTGGTGTTAGGGTTAGGGTTAGGGTTAGGGTTAGGGTTGGTGTTAGGATTAGGGTTAGGGTTAGGGTTAGGGTTAGGGTTAGGGTTAGGGTTGGTGTTAGGTATAGGGTTAGGTTTAGGGTTAGGGTTAGGGTTAGGGTTAGGGTTGGTGTTAGGGTTAGGGTTAGGGTTAGGGTTAGGTTTAGGGTTAGATTACCCCGAGCACTACCCCTCACCCTAGGCCTACGCCTAGCACTACCTCTGGTCCTACCCCTACCCCTGTCCCTACAGCTCCCCCTACCCATAGGCGCACCCCCATCCCTACCCCTAGCCACAGCTCCCACTCCTGGTCCTAGGCCTACTCCGAGGTTTACCCCGACACCCACCCCTTGCCCTTTGCCTACCCCAGCGCTACGCCTACCGCTCCCACTAGCCCTACCTCGGGCCCTACACCAACGCCCAGTGCTCACTCTAGTCCGAAGCCTAGCACATGCCCGTCGCCAACCGATACACCTTGCCCTACCTATAGCCACAGCACTAACCCGTGTCCTACGAAATCACCCTGGACCCACCATTAGCCACACCCTAATCAGCCCTACATCCGTTCGGAGTCCTAGGACTACCCGGAGCCATTTCGTGACACCTACCCCTAGTCCTCGGCCAAGCCCTACCACTACCACTAGTCCTAGGCTTAACATGAGCCCTAACCCTAACACTGCCCGTGGGCCTCTGCCAAACACTAGCCCTTCAACTAACCCTACCCCGAGCACTACCCCTCGCCCTAGGCCTACGCCTAGCACTACCTCTGGTCCTACCACTACCCCTGGCCCTTCAGCTCCCCCTACCCATAGGCCCACCCCCAACCCTACCACTAGCCACAGCTCCCACTCCTGGCCCTAGGCCTACTCCGAGGTTTACCTCGACACCCACCCCTTGCCCTATGCCTACCCCAGCGCTACGCCTACCGCTCTCACTAGCCCTAGCTCGGGCCCTAGACCAACGCCCATGGCTCCTTCTAGTCCGAGGCCTAGAACTTGCCCGTCGCTGACCAGTACACCTTGCCCTTGTTAGGGTTAGGGTTAGGGTTAGGGTTAGGGTTAGGGTTAGGATTAGGGTTTAGGGTTAGGGTTAGGGTTAGGGTCGGTGTTAGGGTTAGGGTTAGGGTTAGGGTTAGGGTTGGTGTTAGGTTTACGGTTAGGGTTAGGGTTAGGGTTACGGTTAGGGTTAGGGTTAGGGTTAGGGTTAGGGTTAGGGTTGGTGTTAGGTATAGGGTTAGGGTTAGGGTTAGGGTTAGGGTTGGTGTTAGGGTTAGGGTTAGGGTTAGGGTTAGTGTTAGGGTTAGGGTTAGGGTTAGGGTTAGGATTAGTGTTAGGGTTGGTGTTAGGGTTAGGGTTAGGTTTAGGGTTAGGGTTCGTGTTAGGCATAGGGTTAGGGTTAGGGTTAGGGTTAGGGTTAGGATTGGTGTTAGGGTTAGGGTTAGGGTTATGGTTAGGGTTGGTGTTAGGGTTAGGGTTAGGGTTAGGATTAGGGTTAGGGTTGGTGTTAGGGTTAGGGTTAGGGTTAGGGTTGGTGTTAGGGTTAGGGTTAGGGTTAGGGTTAGGGTTAGGATTAGGGTTAGGGTTGGTGTTAGGGTTAGGGTAAGGGTTAGGGTTAGGGTTCGTGTTAGGCATAGGGTGAGGGTTAGGGTTAGGGTTAGGGTTAGGGTTGGTGTTAGGGTTAGGGTTAGGGTTAGGGTTGGTGTTAGGGTTAGGGTTAGGGTTAGGATTAGGGTTAGGGTTAGGATTAGGGTTAGGGTTGGTGTTAGGGTTAGGGTTAGGGTTAGGGTTAGGTTTCGTGTTAGGCATAGGGTGAGGGTTAGGTTTAGGGTTAGGATTAGGGTTGGTGTTAGGGTTAGGGTTAGGGTTAGTGTTGGTGTTAGGGTTAGGGTTAGGGTTAGGATTAGGGTTAGGGTTGGTGTTAGGGTTAGGTTTAGGGTTAGGGTTAGGGTTGGTGTTAGGGTTAGGGTTAGGGTTAGGGTTAGTGTTAGTGTTGGTGTTAGGGTTAGGGTTAGGTTTAGGATTAGTGTTAGGGTTAGGGTTAGGGTTAGGGTTAGGTTACCCCGAGCACTACCCCCCGCCCTAGGCCTACGCCTAGCACTACCTTTGGTCCTACCCCTACCCCTGTCCCTACAGCTCCCCCTACCCATAGGCCCACCCCCATCCCTACTCCTAGCCACAGCTCCCACTCCTGGTCCTAGGCCTACTCCGAGGTTTACCCCGACACCCACCTTTTGCTCTTTGCCTACCATAGCGCTACGCCTACGGCTCCCACTAGCCCTACCTCGGGCCCTAGACCAACGCCCAGTGCTCACTCTAGTCCGAAGCCTAGCACTTGCCCGTCCCCAACCGGTACACCTTGCCCTACCGATAGCCAGAGCACTAACCCGTGTCCTACGAAATCACCCTGGACCCACCATTAGCCACACCCTAATCCAGCCCTACATCCGTTCGGAGTCCTAGGACTACCCGGAGCCCTCCCGTGACAGTTACCCCTAGCCCTCGGCCATCTCCTACCACTACCACTAGTCCTAGGCCTAACATGAGCCCTAAATCTAACACTGCCCTTGGGCCTCTGCCAACCACTAGCCCTTCACCTAACCCTACCCCGAGCACTACCCCTCGCCCTAGGCTTACGCCTAGCACTACCTCTGGTCCTACCCCTACCCCTGGCCCTACAGCTCCCCCTACTCATAGGCCCACCCCTATCCCTACCCCTAGACACAACTCCAACCTCTGGCCCAAAGCCTACTCCGAGGTTTACCCCGACACCCACCCCTTGCCCTATGCCTAACCCAGTGCTACGCATACCGCTCCCACTAGCCCTAGCTCGGGCCCTAGTCCAACGCCCAGTGCTCACTCTAGTCCGAAGCCTAGCACTTGCCCGTCTCCGACCAGTACACCTTGCCTACCAATAGCCAGAACACTAACCCGTGTCCTACGAAATCACCCTGGACCCACCCTTACCAAACCCTAATCCAGCCCTACACCCGTTCCGAGTCCTAGGACTACTCGGAGCACTCCCGTGACACCTACCCCTAGCCCTCGGCCAACCCCTACCACTACCACTAGTCCTAGGCCTAACATGAGCCCTAACCCTAACACTGCCCGTGGGCCTCTGCCAACCACTAGCCCTTCACCTACCCTACCCCGAGCACTACCCCGAGCACTACCCCTCGCCCTAGGCTTACGCCTAGCACTACCTCTGGTCCTACCCCTATTCCTGGTTCTACAGCTCCCCCTACTTATAGGCCCACCCCCATCCCTACCCCTAGCCACAGCTCCCACTCCTGGCCCCAGGCCTACTCCGAGGTTTACCTCGACACCCACCGCTTGCTCTATGCCTACCCCAGCGCTACGCCTACCGCTCTCACTAGCCCTAGCTCGGGCCCTAGACCAACGCCCATGGCTCCCTCTAGTCCGAGGCCTAGAACTTGCCCGTCGCTGACCAGTACACCTTGCCCTTGTTAGGGTTAGGGTTAGGTTTAGGGTTAGGGTTAGGGTTAGGTTTAGGATTAGGGTTTAGGGTTAGGGTTAGGGTTAGGTTTGGTGTTAGGTTTAGGGATAGGGTTAGGGTTTGGGTTGGTGTTAGGTTTAGGGTTAGGGTTAGGGTTAGGGTTAGGGTTGGTGTTAGGGTTAGGGTTAGGGTTAGGGTTAGGGTTAGGGTTAGGATTAGGGTTAGGGTTGGTGTTAGGGTTATGGTTAGGGTTAGGGTTACGGTTAGGGTTGGTGTTAGGGTTAGGGTTAGGGTTAGGGTTGGTGTTAGGTATAGGTTAGGGTTAGGGTTAGGGTTAGTGTTGGTGTTAGGCATAGGGTTATGGTTAGGATTAGGGTTAGGGTTAGTGTTGGTGTTAGGGTTAGGATTAGGGTTAGGGTTAGGGTTGGTGTTAGGGTTAGGGTTAGGGTTAGGGTTAGGGTTAGGGTTAGGGTTAGGGTTGGTGTTAGGGTTAGGGTTAGGGTTAGGGTTAGGGTTAGTGTTGGTGTTAGGGATAGGGTTAGGGTTAGGGTTAGGGTTAGGGTTAGGGTTGGTGTTAGGGTTAGGGTTAGGGTTAGTGTTAGGTTTAGGGTTAGGGTTAGGGTTAGGGTTAGGTTACCCCGAGCACTACCCCTCGCCCTAGGCCTACGCCTAGCACTACCTCTGGTCCTACCCCTACCCCTGTCCCTACAGCTCCCCCTACCCATAGGCCCACCCCCATCCCTACCCCTAGCCACAGCTCCCACTCCTGGTTCTAGGCCTACTCCGAGGTTTACCCCGACACCCACTCCTTGCCCTTTGCCTACCCCAGCGCTACGCCTACCGCTCCCACTAGCCCTACCTCGGGCCCTAGACCAACGCCCAGTGCTCACTCTAGTCCGAAGCCTAGCACTTGCCCGTCGCCAACCGGTACACCTTGCCCTACCGATAGCCAGAGCACTAACCCGTGTCCTAGGAAATCACCCTGGACCCACCATTAGCCACACCCTAATCCAGCCCTACATCCGTTCGGAGTCCTAGGACTACCCGGAGCCATTTCGTGACACCTACCCCTAGTCCTCCGCCAACCCCTACCACTACCACTAGTCCTAGGCTTAACATGAGCCCTAACCCTAACACTGCCCGTGGGCCTCTGCCAAACACTAGCCCTTCAACTAACCCTACCCCGAGCACTACCCCTCGCCCTAGGCCTACGCCTAGCACTACCTCTGGTCCTACCACTACCCCTGGCCCTACAGCTCCCCTTACCCATAGGCCAACCCCCAACCCTACCACTAGCCACAGCTCCCACTCCTGGCCCTAGGCCTACCCCAACGCTACGCCTACCGCTCTCACTAGCCCTAGCTCGGGCCCTAGACCTACGCACATGGCTCCTTCTAGTCCGAGGCCTAGAACTTGCCCGTCGCTGACCACTACACATTGCCCTTGTTAGGGTTAAGGTTAGGGTTAGGGTTAGGGTTAGGGTTAGGATTAGGGTTTAGGGTTAGGGTTAGGGTTGGTGTTAAGGTTAGGGTTAGGGTTAGGGTTGGTGTTAGGTTTAGGGTTAGGGTTAGGGTTGGTGTTAGGGTTAGCGTTAGGGTTAGGGTTAGGGTTGGTGTTAGGTATAGGGTTAGGATTAGGGTTAGGGTTAGGATTAGGGTTGGGGTTAGGGTTAGGGTTAGGGTTAGGGTTAGTGTTAGTGTTAGGGTTAGGGTTAGGGTTAGGATTAGGGTTTAGGTTTAGGGTTAGGGTTAGGTTTGGTGTTATGGTTAGGGTTAGGGTTAGGGTTAGGTTTGGTGTTAGGTTTAGGGTTAGGGTTAGGGTTAGGGTTAGGATTAGGGTTGGTGTTAGGGTTAGGGTTAGGGTTAGGGTTAGGGTTAGGGTTAGGGTTAGGATTAGGGTTAGGGTTGGTGTTAGGGTTAGGGTTAGGGTTAGGGTTAGTGTTAGGGTTGGTGTTAGGGTTAGGGTTAGGGTTAGGGTTAGGGTTGGTGTTAGGTATAGGGTTAGGGTTAGGGTTAGGGTTAGGGTTGGTGTTAGGGTTAGGGTTAGGGTTAGTGTTGGTGTTAGGCATAGGGTTAGGGTTAGGGTTAGGGTTAGGGTTAGGGTTGGTGTTAGGGTTAGGTTTAGGGTTAGGGTTGGTGTTAATGTTAGGGTTAGGGTTAGAGTTAGGGTTAGGGTTAGGGTTAAGGTTGGTGTTAGTGTTAGGGTTAGGGTTAGGTTTAGGGTTGGTGTTAGTGTTAGGGTTAGGGTTAGAGTTAGGGTTAGGGTTAGGGTTAGGGTTGGTGTTAGTGTTAGGGTTAGGGTTAGGGTTAGGGTTGGTGTTAGGGTTAGTGTTTGGGTTAGGGTTAGGGTTGGTGTTAGGTTTAGGTTAGGGTTAGGGTTAGGGTTAGGGTTGGTGTTAGGGTTAGGGTTAGGGTTAGGGTTCGTGTTAGGCATAGGGTTAGGGTTAGGGTTAGGGTTAGGGTTAGGGTTGGTGTTAGGGTTAGGGTTAGGGTTAGGGTTAGGGTTGGTGTTAGGTTTAGGGTTAGGGTTAGGATTAGGGTTAGGGTTGGTGTTAGGGTTAGGGTTAGGTTTAGGTTTAGGGTTGGTGTTAGGGTTAGGGTTAGGGTTAGGGTTAGGGTTGGTGTTAGGTTTAGGGTTAGGGTTAGGGTTAGGGTTAGGGTTGGTGTTAGGGTTAGGGTTAGGGTTAGGGTTAGGGTTGGTGTTAGGTATAGGGTTAGGGTTAGGGTTAGGGTTAGGGTTGGTGTTAGGGTTAGGGTTAGGGTTAGGGTTGGTGTTAGGTATAGGGTTAGGGTTAGAGTTAGGGTTAGGGTTAGGGTTGGTGATAGGGTTAGGGTTAGGGTTAGGGTTAGTGTTAGGGTTAGGGTTAGGGTCAGGGTTAGGATTAGGGTTAGGGTTGGTATTAGGGTTAGGGTTAGGTTTAGGGTTAGGGTTCGTGTTAGGCATAGGGTTAGGGTTAGGGTTAGGGTTAGGGTTAGGGTTGGTGTTAGGGTTAGGGTTAGGGTTAGTGTTAGGGTTGGTGTTAGGGTTAGGTTTAGGGTTAGGATTAGGGTTAGGGTTGGTGTTAGGGTTAGGGTTAGGGTTAGGGTTGGTGTTAGGGTTAGGGTTAGGGTTAGGGTTAGGGTTAGGGTTAGGGTTAGGGTTAGGATTAGGGTTAGGATTTGTGTTAGGGTTAGGGTTAGGGTTAGGGTTAGGGTTGGTGTTAGGGTTAAGGTTAGGGTTAGAGTTAGGGTTAGGGTTAGGGTTAGGGTTGGTGTTAGGGTTAGGGTTAGGGTTAGGGTTAGGGTTACGGTTGGTGTTAGGGTTAGGGTTTGGGTTAGGGTTAGGGTTGGTGTTAGGTTTAGGTTTAGGGTTATGGTTAGAGTTAGGGTTGGTGTTAGGGTTAGTGTTAGGGTTAGGGTTAGGGTTGGTGTTAGGGTTAGGGTTAGGGTTAGGATTAGGGTTAGGGTTAGGGTTAGGGTTGGTGTTAGTGTTAGGGTTAGGGTTAGGGTTAGGGTTGGTGTTAGGTTTAGTGTTTGGGTTAGGGTTAGGGTTGGTGTTAGGTTTAGTGTTAGGTTTAGGGTTAGGGTTGGTGTTAGGGTTAGGGTTAGGCTTAGGGTTAGGGTTGGTGTTAGGGTTAGGGTTAGGGTTAGGGTTAGGGTTAGGATTAGGGTTAGGATTTGTGTTAGGGTTAGGGTTAGGGTTAGAGTTAGGGTTGGTGTTAGGGTTAATGTAGGGTTAGAGTTAGGGTTAGGGTTAAAGTTAGGGTTGGTGTTAGGGTTAGGGTTAGGGTTAGGGTTAGGGTTAGGGTTGGTGTTAGGGTTAGGGTTTGGGTTAGGGTTAGGGTTGGTGTTAGGTTTAGGTTTAGGGTTATGGTTAGGGTTGGGGTTGGTGTTAGGGTTAGGGTTAGGGTTAGGGTTAGGGTTCGTGTTAGGCATAGGGTTAGGGTTAGGGTTAGGGTTTGGGTTGGTGTTAGGTATAGTGTTAGGGTTAGGGTTAGGGTTAGGGTTAGGGTTGGGGTTATGGTTAGTGTTAGGGTTAGGGATAGGGTTAGGGTTAGGATTAGGGTTAGGGTTGGTGTTAGGGTTAGGGTTAGGGTTAGGGTTAGTGTTGGTGTTAGGCATAGGGTTAGGGTTAGGGTTAGGGTTGGTGTTAGTGTTAGGGTTAGGGTTAGGGTTAGGGTTGGTGTTAGGTTTAGTGTTTGGGTTAGGGTTAGGGTTGGTGTTAGGTTTAGTGTTAGGTTTAGGGTTAGGGTTGGGGTTAGGGTTAGGGTTAGGCTTAGGGTTAGGGTTGGTGTTAGGGTTAGGGTTAGGGTTAGGGTTAGGATTAGGGTTAGGATTTGTGTTAGGGTTAGGGTTAGGGTTAGGGTTAGGGTTGGTGTTAGGGTTAGGGTAGGGTTAGAGTTAGGGTTAGGGTTAAAGTTAGGGTTGGTGTTAGGGTTAGGGTTAGGGTTAGGGTTAGGGTTAGGGTTGGTGTTAGGGTTAGGGTTTGGGTTAGGGTTAGGGTTGGTGTTAGGTTTAGGTTTAGGGTTATGGTTAGGGTTAGGGTTGGTGTTAGGGTTAGCGTTAGGGTTAGGGTTAGGGTTCGTGTTAGGCATAGGGTTAGGGTTAGGGTTAGGGTTAGGGTTTGGGTTGGTTTTAGGGTTAGGGTTAGGGTTAGGGTTAGGGTTGGTGTTAGGTTTAGGGTTAGGGTTAGGATTAGTGTTAGGGTTGGTGTTAGGGTTAGGGTTAGTGTTAGGGTTAGGGTTGGTGTTAGGGTTAGGGTTAGGTTTAGGTTTAGGGTTGGTGTTAGGGTTAGGGTTAGGGTTAGGGTTAGGGTTGGTGTTAGGTTTAGGGTTAGGGTTAGGGTTAGGGTTAGGGTTGGTGTTAGGGTTAGGGTTAGGGTTAGGGTTAGGGTTGGTGTTAGGTATAGGGTTAGGGTTAGGGTTAGGGTTAGGGTTGGTGTTAGGGTTAGGGTTAGGGTTAGGGTTGGTGTTAGGTATAGGGTTAGGGTTAGAGTTAGGGTTAGGGTTAGGGTTGGTGATAGGGTTAGGGTTAGGGTTAGGGTTAGTGTTAGGGTTAGGGTTAGGGTCAGGGTTAGGATTAGGGTTAGGGTTGGTATTAGGGTTAGGGTTAGGTTTAGGGTTAGGGTTCGTGTTAGGCATAGGGTTAGGGTTAGGGTTAGGGTTAGGGTTAGGGTTGGTGTTAGGGTTAGGGTTAGGGTTAGTGTTAGGGTTGGTGTTAGGGTTAGGTTTAGGGTTAGGATTAGGGTTAGGGTTGGTGTTAGGGTTAGGGTTAGGGTTAGGGTTGGTGTTAGGGTTAGGGTTAGGGTTAGGGTTAGGGTTAGGGTTAGGGTTAGGATTAGGGTAAGGATTTGTGTTAGGGTTAGGGTTAGGGTTAGGGTTAGGGTTGGTGTTAGGGTTAAGGTTAGGGTTAGAGTTAGGGTTAGGGTTAGGGTTAGGGTTGGTGTTAGGGTTAGGGTTAGGGTTAGGGTTAGGGTTACGGTTGGTGTTAGGGTTAGGGTTTGGGTTAGGGTTAGGGTTGGTGTTAGGTTTAGGTTTAGGGTTATGGTTAGGGTTAGGGTTGGTGTTAGGGTTAGGGTTAGGGTTAGGGTTAGGGTTGGTGTTAGGGTTAGGGTTAGGGTTAGGATTAGGGTTAGGGTTAGGGTTAGGGTTGGTGTTAGTGTTAGGGTTAGGGTTAGGGTTAGGGTTGGTGTTAGGTTTAGTGTTTGGGTTAGGGTTAGGGTTGGTGTTAGGTTTAGTGTTAGGTTTAGGGTTAGGGTTGGTGTTAGGGTTAGGGTTAGGCTTAGGGTTAGGGTTGGTGTTAGGGTTAGGGTTAGGGTTAGGGTTAGGGTTAGGATTAGGGTTAGGATTTGTGTTAGGGTTAGGGTTAGGGTTAGAGTTAGGGTTGGTGTTAGGGTTAGGGTAGGGTTAGAGTTAGGGTTAGGGTTAAAGTTAGGGTTGGTGTTAGGGTTAGGGTTAGGGTTAGGGTTAGGGTTAGGGTTGGTGTTAGGGTTAGGGTTTGGGTTAGGGTTAGGGTTGGTGTTAGGTTTAGGTTTAGGGTTATGGTTAGGGTTAGGGTTGGTGTTAGGGTTAGGGTTAGGGTTAGGGTTAGGGTTCGTGTTAGGCATAGGGTTAGGGTTAGGGTTAGGGTTTGGGTTGGTGTTAGGTATAGTGTTAGGGTTAGGGTTAGGGTTAGGGTTAGGGTTGGGGTTATGGTTAGTGTTAGGGTTAGGGATAGGGTTAGGGTTAGGATTAGGGTTAGGGTTGGTGTTAGGGTTAGGGTTAGGGTTAGGGTTAGTGTTGGTGTTAGGCATAGGGTTAGGGTTAGGGTTAGGGTTGGTGTTAGTGTTAGGGTTAGGGTTAGGGTTAGGGTTGGTGTTAGGTTTAGTGTTTGGGTTAGGGTTAGGGTTGGTGTTAGGTTTAGTGTTAGGTTTAGGGTTAGGGTTGGTGTTAGGGTTAGGGTTAGGCTTAGGGTTAGGGTTGGTGTTAGGGTTAGGGTTAGGGTTAGGGTTAGGATTAGGGTTAGGATATGTGTTAGGGTTAGGGTTAGGGTTAGGGTTAGGGTTGGTGTTAGGGTTAGGGTAGGGTTAGAGTTAGGGTTAGGGTTAAAGTTAGGGTTGGTGTTAGGGTTAGGGTTAGGGTTAGGGTTAGGGTTAGGGTTGGTGTTAGGGTTAGGGTTTGGGTTAGGGTTAGGGTTGGTGTTAGGTTTAGGTTTAGGGTTATGGTTAGGGTTAGGGTTGGTGTTAGGGTTAGCGTTAGGGTTAGGGTTAGGGTTCGTGTTAGGCATAGGGTTAGGGTTAGGGTTAGGGTTAGGGTTTGGGTTGGTTTTAGGGTTAGGGTTAGGGTTAGGGTTAGGGTTGGTGTTAGGTTTAGGGTTAGGGTTAGGATTAGTGTTAGGGTTGGTGTTAGGGTTAGGGTTAGGGTTAGTGTTAGGGTTGGTGTTAGGGTTATGGTTAGGGTTAGGGTTAGGGTTAGGGTTAGGGTAGGGTTGGTTAGGGTTAGGGTTAGGGTTAGGGTTAGGGTTGGTGTTAGGTATAGGGTTAGGGTTAGGGTTAGGGTTAGGGTTGGTGTTAGGGTTAGGGTTAGGGTTAGGGTTAGTGTTAGGCTTAGGGTTAGGGTTAGGGTTAGGTTACCCCGAGCACTACCCCTCGCCCTAGGCCTACGCATAGCACTACCGCTGGTCCTACCACTACCCCTGACCCTACAGCTCCCCCTACCCATAGGTCCACCCCCACCGCTACCCCTAGCCACAGCTCCCACTCCTGGCCCTAGGCCTACACCGAGGTTTACCTCGACACCCACCCCTTGCACTATGCCTACCCCAGCGCTACGCCTACCGTTTCCACTAGCCATAGCTCGGGCCCTAGACCAACGCCCATGGCTCTCTCTCGTCCGAGGCCTAGAACTTGCCCGTCGCTGACCAGTACACCTTGCCCTTGTTATGGTTAGGGTTAGGGTTAGGGTTAGGGTTTACGTTTAGGGTTAGGGTTGGTGTTAGGTATAGGGTTAGGGTTAGGGTTAGGGTTAGGATTAGGTTTAGGGTTGGTGTTAGGGTTAGGGTTAGGGTTAGGGTTAGGGTTGGTTTTAGGTATAGGGTTAGGGTTATGGTTAGTGTTGGTGATAGGGTTAGGGTTAGGGTTGGTGTTAGGTATAGGGTTATGGTTAGGGTTAGGGTTAGGGTTAGGGTTGGTGTTAGGGTTAGGGTTAGGTTTAGGGTTAGGGTTGGTGTTAGGTATAGGGTTAGGGTTAGCATTAGGGTTAGGGTTAGGGTTGGTGTTAGGGTTAGGGTTTGGTTTAGGGTTAGTAATAGGGTTAGGGTTAGTGTTAGGTTACCCCGAGCACTACCCCTCGCCCTAGGCCTACGCCTAGCACTAACTCTGGTCCCACCCCTACCCCTGTCCCTACAGCTCCCGCTACCCATAGGCCCACCCCCATCCCTACCCCTAGCCACAGCTCCCACTCCTGGTCCTAGGCCTACTCCGAGGTTTACCCCGACACCCACCCTTTGCCCTTTGCCTACCCCAGCGCTACGCCTACCGCTCTCACTAGCCCTAGCTCGGGCCCTAGACCAACGCACATGTCTCCTTCTAGTCCGAGGCCTAGAACTTGCCCGTCGCTGACCACTACACCTTGCCCTTGTTAGGGTTAGGGTTAGGGTTAGGGTTAGGGTTAGGGTTAGGATTAGGGTTTAGGGTTAGGGTTAGGGTTAGGATTGGTGTTAGGGTTAGGGTTAGGGTTAGGGTTAGGGTTGGTGTTAGGTTTAGGGTTAGGGTTAGGGTTAGGGTTAGGGTTAGGTTTGGGGTTAGGGTTAGGGTTAGGGTTAGGGTTAGTGTTAGGGTTAGGGTTAGGGTTAGGGTTGGTGTTAGGTATAGGGTTAGGGTTAGCATTAGGGTTAGGGTTAGGGTTGGTGTTAGGGTTAGGGTTTGGGTTAGGGTTAGTAATAGGGTTAGGGTTAGTGTTAGGTTACCCCGAGCACTACCCCTCGCCCTAGGCCTACGCCTAGCACTACCTCTGGTCCTACCCCTACCCCTGTCCATACAGCTCCCCCTACCCATAGGCCCACCCCCATCCCTACCCCTAGCCACAGCTCCCACTCCTGGTCCTAGGCCTACTCCGAGGTTTACCCCGACACCCACCCCTTGCCCTTTGCCTACCCCAGCGCTACGCCTACCGCTCCCACTAGCCCTACCTCGGGCCCTAGACCAACGCCCAGTGCTCACTCTAGTCCGAGCCTAGCACTTGCCCGTCGCCAACCGGTACACCTTGCCCTACCGATAGCCAGAGCACTAACCCGTGTCCTACGAAATCCCCCTGGACCCACCATTAGCCACACCCTAATCCAGCCCTACATCCTTTCGGAGTCCTAGGACTACCCGGAGCCCTCTTGTGACAGTTACGCCTAGCCCTCGGCCATCCCCTACCACTACCACTAGTCCTAGGCCTAAAATGAGCCCTAACCCTAACACTGCTTGTGGGCCTCTGCCAAACACTAGCCCTTCAACTAACCCTACCCCGAGCACTACCCCTCGCTTTACGCCTACGCCTAGCACTACCTCTGGTCCTACCACTACCCCTGGCCCTACAGCTCCCCCTACCCATAGGCCCACCCCCAACACTACCACTAGCCACAGCTCCCACTCCTGGCCCTAGGCCTACTCCGAGGTTTACCTCGACACCAACCCCTTGCCTTATGCCTACCCCAGCGCTACGCCTACCGCTCTCACTAGCCCTAGCTCGGGCCCTAGACCAACGCACATGGCTCCTTCTAGTCCGAGGTCTAGAACTTGCCCGTCGCTGACCACTACACCTTGCCCTTGTTAGGGTTAGGGTTAGGGTTAGGGTTAGGGTTAGGATTAGGGTTTAGGGTTAGGGTTAGGGGTAGGGTTAGGGTTGGTGTTAGGGTTAGGGTTAGGGTTAGGGTTAGGGTTGGTGTTAGGTTTAGGGTTAGGTTTAGGGTTAGGGTTACGGTTAGGGTTGGTGTTAGGGTTAGGCTTAGGGTTAGGGTTAGGATTAGGGTTAGGGTTGGTGTTATGGTTAGGGTTAGGGTTAGGGTTAGGGTTAGGGTTGGTGTTAGGTATAGGGTTAGGGTTAGGGTTAGGGTTAGGGTTAGGTTTGGGGTTAGGGTTAGGGTTAGGGTTAGGGTTAGTGTTAGGGTTAGGGTTAGGGTTAGAGTTAGGATTAGGGTTTAGGGTTAGGGTTAGGGTTAGGTTTGGTGTTATGGTTAGGGTTAGGGTTAGGGTTAGGGTTGGTGTTAGGGTTAGGGTTAGGGTTAGGGTTAGGGTTGGTGTTATGGTTAGTGTTTGGGTTAGGGTTAGGGTTGGTGTTAGGTTTAGGGTTAGGGTTAGGGTTAGGGTTAGGGTTAGGGTTGGTTATAGGGTTAGGGTTAGGGTTAGGTTTCGTGTTAGGCATAGGGTTAGGGTTAGGGTTAGGGTTAGGGTTAGGGTTGGTGTTAGGGTTAGGGTTAGGGCTAGGGTTAGGGTTAGGGTTAGGGTTGGTGTTAGGGTTAGGGTTAGGGTTAGGATTAGGGTTAGGATTGGTGTTAGGGTTAGGGTTAGGTTTAGGGTTAGGGTTGGTGTTAGGGTTAGGGTTAGGGTTAGGGTTAGGGTTGGTGTTAGGGTTAGGGTTAGGGTTAGGGTTAGGGTTGGTGTTAGGTATAGGGTTAGGTTTAGGGTTAGGGTTAGGGTTAGGGTTGGTGTTAGGGTTAGGGTTAGGGTTAGAGTTAGTGTTAGTTTTAGGGTTAGGGTTAGGGTTTGGTTACCCCGAGCACTACCCCTCGCCCTAGGCCTACGCCTAGCACTACCTCTGGTCCTACCCCTACCCCTCTCCCTACAGCTCCCCCTACCCATAGGCCCACCCCCATCCCTACCCCTAGGCACAGGTCCCACTCATGGTCCTAGGCCTACTCCGAGGTTTACCCCGACACCCACCCCTTGCCCTTTGCCTACCCCAGCGCTACGCCTTCCGCTCCCACTAGCCCTACCTCGGGCCCTAGACCAACGCCCAGTGCTCACTCTAGTCCGAAGCCTAGCACTTGCCCGTCGCCAACCGGTACACCTTGCCCTACCGATAGCCAGAGCACTAACCCGTGTCCTACGAAATCACCCTGGACCCACCATTAGCACACCCTAATCCAGCTCTACATCCGTTCGGAGTCCTAGGACTACCCGGAGCCATTTCGTGACACCTAACCCTAGTCCTCGGCCAACCCCAACCACTACCACTAGTCCTAGGCTTAACATGAGCCCTAACCCTAACACTGACCGTTGGCCTCTGCCAAACACTAGCCCTTCAACTAACCCTACCCCGAGCACTACCCCTCGCCCTAGGCCTACGCCTAGCACTACCTCTGGTCCTACCACTACCCCTGGCCCTACAGCTTCCCCTACCCATAGGCCCACCCCCAACCCTACCACTAGCCACAGCTCCCACTCCTGGCCCTAGGCCTACTCCGAGGTTTACCTCGACACACACCCCTTGCCCTATGCCTACCCCAGCGCTACGCCTACCGCTCTCACTAGCCCTAGCTCGGGCCCTAGACCAACGCCCATGTCTCCTTCTAGTCCGACGCCTAGAACTTGCCCGTCGCTGACCAGTACACCTTGCCCTTGTTAGGGTTAGGGTTAGGGTTAGGGTTAGGGTTAGGGTTAGGATTAGGGTTTAGGGTTAGGGTTAGGGTTAGGGTTGGTGTTAGGGTTAGGGTTAGGGTTAGGGTTGGTGTTAGGTTTAGGCTTAGGGTTAGGTTTAGGGTTACGGTTAGGGTTGGTGTTAGGGTTAGGGTTAGGGTTAAGGTTAGGATTAGGGTTGGTGTTAGGGTTAGGGTTAGGGTTAGGGTTAGGGTTAGTGTTTGTGTTAGGCATAGGGTTAGGGTTAGGGTTAGGGTTAGGGTTAGGGTTGGTGTTAGGGTTAGGGTTAGGGTTAGGGTTGGTGTTAGGGTTAGGGTTAGGGTTAGGATTAGGGTTAGGGTTGGTGTTAGGGTTAGGGTTAGGGTTAGGGTTGGTGTTAGGGTTAGGGTTAGGGTTGGTGTTATGGTTAGTGTTTGGGTTAGGGTTAGCGTTGGTGTTAGGTTTAGGGTTAGGGTTAGGGTTAGGGTTAGGGTTAGGGTTGGTTATAGGGTTAGGGTTAGGGTTAGGGTTCGTGTTAGGCATAGGGTTAGGGTTAGGGTTAGGGTTAGGGTTAGGGTTGGTGTTAGGGTTAGGGTTAGGGCTAGGGTTAGGGTTAGGGTTAGGGTTGGTGTTAGGGTTAGGGTTAGGTTTAGGATTAGGGTTAGGATTGGTGTTAGGGTTAGGGTTAGTGTTAGGATTAGGGTTAGGATTAATGTTAGGGTTAGGGTTAGGTTTAGGGTTAGGGTTGGTGTTAGGGTTAGGGTTAGGGTTAGGGTTAGGGTTGGTGTTAGGGTTAGGGTTAGGGTTAGGGTTAGGGTTGGTGTTAGGTATAGGGTTAGGGTTAGGGTTAGGGTTAGGGTTAGGGTTGGTGTTAGGGTTAGGGTTAGGGTTAGAGTTAGTGTTAGTGTTAGGGTTAGGGTTAGGGTTAGGTTACCCCGAGCACTACCCCTCGCCCTAGGCCTACGCCTAGCACTACCTCTGGTCCTACCCCTACCCCTGTCCCTACAGCTCCCCCTACCCATAGGCCCACCCCCATCCCTACCCCTAGCCACAGCTCCCACTCCTGGTCCTAGGCCTACTCCGAGGTTTACCCCGACACCCACCCCTTGCCCTTTGCCTACCCCAGCGCTACGCCTACCGCTCTCACTAGCCCTACCTCGGGCCCTAGACCAACGCCCAGTGCTCACTCTAGTCCGAAGCCTAGCACTTGCCCGTCGCCAACCGGTACACCTTGCCCTACCGATAGCCAGAGCACTAACCCGTGTCCTACGAAATCACCCTGGACCCACCATTAGCCACACCCTAATCCAGCTCTACATCCGTTCGGAGTCCTAGGACTACCCGGAGCCATTTCGTGACACCTAACCCTAGTCCTCGGCCAACCCCTACCACTACCACTAGTCCTAGGCTTAACATGAGCCCTAAACCTAACACTGACCGTTGGCCTCTGCCAAACACTAGCCCTTCAACTAACCCTACCCCGAGCACTACCCCTCGCCTTAGGCCTACGCCTAGCACTACCTCTGGTCCTACCACTACCCCTGGCCCTACAGCTCCCCCTACCCATAGGCCCACCCCCAACCCTACCACTAGCCACAGCTCCCACTCCTGGCCCTAGGCCTACTACGAGGTTTACCTCGACACCCACCCCTTGCCCTATGCCTTCCCCAGCGCTACGCCTACCGCTCTCACTAGCCCTAGCTCGGGCCCTAGACCAACGGCTATGGCTCCTTCTAGTCCGAGGCCTAGAACTTGCCCATCGCTGACCAGTACACTTTGCCCTTGTTAGGGTTAGGGTTAGGGTTAGGGTTAGGGTTAGGGTTAGGATTAGGGTTTAGGGTTAGGGTTAGGGTTAGGGTTGGTGTTAGGGTTAGGGTTAGGGTTAGGGTTGGTGTTAGGTTTAGGGTTAGGGTTAGGTTTAGGGTTACGGTTAGGGTTGGTGTTAGGGTTAGGGTTAGGGTTAAGGTTAGGATTAGGGTTAGGGTTGGTGTTAGGGTTAGGGTTAGGGTTAGGGTTGGAGTTAGGGTTAGGGTTAGGGTTAGGGTTAGGGTTAGGGTTGGTGTTAGGTATAGGGTTAGGGTTAGGGTTAGGGTTAGGGTTGGTGTTAGGGTTAGGTTTAGAGTTAGGGTTAGTGTTAGGGTTAGGGTTACGGTTAGGGTTAGGATTAGGGTTAGGGTTGGTGTTAGGGTTAGGGTTAGGTTTAGGGTTAGGGTTCGTGTTAGGCATAGCGTTAGGGTTAGGGTTAGGGTTAGGGTTAGGGTTGGTGTTAGGGTTAGGGTTAGGGTTAGGGTTGGTGTTAGGGTTAGGGTTAGGGTTAGGATTAGGGTTAGGGTTGGTGTTAGGGTTAGGGTTAGGGTTAGGGTTGGTGTTAGGGTTAGGGTTAGGGTTAGGGTTAGGGTTAGGTTTAGGGTTATGATTAGGGTTAGGGTAGGTGTTAGGGTTAGGGTTAGGGTTAGGGTTAGGGTTGGTGTTAGGGTTAGGGTTAGGGTTAGAGTTAGGGTTAGGTTTAGGGTTAGGGTTGGTGTTAGGTTTAGGTTTAGGGTTAGGGTTAGAGTTAGGGTTGGTGTTAGTGTTAGGGTTAGGGTTAGGGATAGATTTCGTGTTAGGCATAGGGTTAGGGTTAGGGTTAGAGTTAGGGTTAGGGTTGGTGTTAGGGTTAGGGTTAGGGTTAGGGTTAGGGTTGGTGTTAGGGTTAGGGTTAGGGTTAGGATTAGGGTTAGGGTTGGTGTTAGGGTTAGGGTTAGGGTTAGGGTTGGTGTTAGGGTTATGGTTAGGATTAGGGTTAGGGTTAGGGTTAGGGTTGGTGTTAGGGTTAGGGTTAGGGTTAGGGTTAGGGTTGGTGTTAGGTATACGGTTACGGTTAGGGTTAGGGTTAGGGTTAGGGTTGGTGTTAGAATTAGGGCTAGGGTTAGGATTAGTGTTAGAGTTAGGGTTAGGGTTAGGGTTAGGTTACCCCGAGCACTACCCCTCGCCCTAGGCCAATGCTTAGCACTACCGCTGGTTCTACCACTACCCCTGGCCCTACAGCTCCCCCTACCCATAGGTCCACCCCCACCCCTACCCCTAGCCACAGCTCCCACTCCTGGCCCTAGGCCTACACCGAGGTTTACCTCGACACCCACCCCTTGCCCTATGCCTACCCCAGCGCTACGCCTACCGTTTCCACTAGCCATAGCTCGGGCCCTAGACCAACGCCCATGGCTCCCTCTCGTCCGAGGCCTAGAACTTGCCCGTCGCTGACCAGTACACCTTGCCCTTGTTAGGGTTAGGGTTAGGGTTAGGGTTAGGGTTTAGGGTTAGGGTTAGGGTTGGTGTTAGTGTTAGGGTTAGGGTTAGGGTTAGTGTTAGGGTTAGGGTTAGGGTTAGGGATAGGATTAGGGTTAGGGTTGGTGTTAGGGTTAGGATTAGGGTTAGGGTTAGGGTTAGGGTTATGGTTAGGGTTAGGGTTAGTGTTAGGTTTAGGGTTAGAATTAGGGTTAGAATCAGGGTTAGGGTTGGTGTTAGGGTTAGGGTTAGGTTAGGGTTAGGGTTAGGGTTAGGGTCAGGTTACCCCGATCACTACCCCTCGCCCTAGGCCTACGCCTAGCACTACCTCTGGTCCTACCCCTACCTCTGGCCTACAGCTTTTCCTAACTATGGTCCCACCCCCATCCCTACCCTTAGCCACAACTCCAACTCCTGGCCCAAAGCCTACTCCGAAGTTTACCCCGACACCCACCCCTTGCCCTATGACTACCCCAGCGCTACGCCTACCGCTCCCACTAGCCCTACCTCGGGCCCTAGTCCAACGCCCAGTGCTCCCTCTAGTCAGAGGCCTACCACTTACCCGAGGCCGACCAGTACACCTTGCCTTACCGTTAGCCAGAGCAGTAACCTGTGTCCTACGAAATAACCCTGGACCCACCCTTACCACACCCTAATACAGCCCTACACCTGTTCTGAGTCCTAGGACTACCCGGAGCCCTCCCGTGACACCTACCCCTAGCCCTCGGCCAACCCCTACCACTACCACTAGTCCTAGGCTTAACATGAGCCCTAACCCTAACACTGCCCGTGGGCCTCTGCCAACCACTAGCCCTTTAACTAACCCAACCCCGAGCACTACCCCTCGCCCTAGGCCTACGCCTAGCACTATCTCTGGTCATACCACTACCCCTGGCCCTACAGCTCCCCCTACCCATAGGCCCACCCCAACCCCTACCCCTAGCCAAGGCTCCAACTCCTGGCCCTAGGCCTACTCCGAGGTTTACCTCGACACCCACCCCTTGCCCTATGCCTACCCCAGCGCTACGCCTACCGCTGCCACTAGCCCTAGCTCGGGCCCTAGACCAACGCCCAAGCTTTCTCTAGTCCGAGGCCTACCACTTGCCCGACGCCGACCAGTACACCTTGCCCTACCGTTAGCCAGAGCACTAACCCGTGTCCTACGAAATCACCCTGGACCCACCCTTACCACACCCTAATCCAGCCCTACACCTGTTCCGAGTCCTAGGACTACCTGAGGCCCTCCCGGGACACCTTCCCCTAGCCCTCGGCTAATCCCTACCACTACCACTCGTCCTAGGTTTAACATGAGCCCTAACCCTAACACTGCCCGTGGGCCTCTGCCAACCACTAGCCCTTCAACTAACCCTACCCCGAGCACTACGCCTCGCCCTAGGCCTACACCTAGCACTACCTCTGGTCCTACCGCTACCCCTGGCCCTACAGCTTCCCCTTCTCATGGGCCGACCCCCATCCCTACCCCTAGCCACAACTCCAACTCTTGGGCCAAAGCCTACTCCGAGGTTTACCTCGACACCCACCCCTTGCCCTATGCCTACCCCAGCGCTACGCCTACCTCTCCCACTAGCCCTAGCTCGGGCCCTAGACCAACGCCCATGGCTCCCTGTAGTCCGAGGCCTAGAACTTGCCCGTCGATGACTAGTACACCTTGCCCTTGTTAGGGTTAGAGTTAGGGTTAGGGTTAGGGTTAGGGTTAGGGTTAGGGTTAGGGTTTAGGGTTAGGGATAGGGTTAGGGTTGGTCTTAGGGCTAGGGTTAGGATTAGGGTTAGGGTTGCGGTTAGGTTTATGGTTAGGTTTAGTGTTAGGGTTAGGGTTAGGTTTGGTGTTAGGGTTAGGATTAGGGTTAGGGTTAGTTTTAGGGTTAGGGTTAGGGTTAGGGTTAGGTTACTTCGAGCAATACCCCTCCCCCTAGGCCTACGCCTAGCACTACATCTGGTCCTACCCCTACCCCTGGCCCTACATCTCCCCCTACCCATAGGCCCACCCCCATCCCTACCCCTAGCCACAGCTTCCTCTCCTGGCCCTAGGCCTACTCCGAGGTTTACCCCGACACCCACCCCTTGCCCTTTGCCTACCCCAGCGCTACGTCTCCCGCTCCCACTAGCCCTACCTCGGGCCCTAGACCAACGCCCAGTGCTCACTCTAGTCAGAAGCCTAGCACTTGCCCGTCACCGACCAGTACACCTTGCCCTTGTTAGGGTTAGGGTTAGGATTAGGGTTAGGGTAAGGGTTAGGATTAGGGTTTAGGGTTAGGTTTAGGGTAAGGGTTGGTGTTAGGGTTAGGGATAGGTTTAGGGTTAGGGTTAGGGTTGGTGTTAGGTTTAGGGTTAGGGTCAGGGTTAGGGTTAGGGTTAGGGTTGGTGTTAGGGTTAGGGTTAGAGTTAGGGTTAGCATTAGGGTTAGGGTTGGTGTTAGGGTTAGGGTTAGGGTTAGGGTTAGGTTTGGTGTGAGGTATAGGGTTAGGGTTAGGGTTAGGGTTAGGTTTGGTGTTAGGGTTAGGGTTAGGGTAAGGGTTAGTGTTAGTGTTAGGGTTAGGGTTAGGATTAGGGTTAGGGTTGGTGTTAGGGTTCGGGTTAGGGTTGGTGTTAGGTATAGGGTTAGGGTTAGGGTTAGGGTTAGGGTTGGTGTTAGGGTTAGGGTTAGGGTTAGGGTTAGGGTTGGTGTTAGGGTTAGGGTTTGGGTTAGGATTAGGGTTAGGGTTGGTGTTAGGGTTAGCGTTAGGGTTAGAGTTAGGGTTGGTGTTAGGGTTAGGGTTAGGGTTAGGGTTAGGGTTAGGGTTAGAGTTAGGGTTGGTGTTAGGGTTAGGGTTAGGGTTAAGGTTAGGGTTGGTGTTAGGTATAGGGTTAGGGTTAGGGTTGGTATTAGGGTTAGGGTTAGGGTTAGGGTTGGTGTTAGGGTTAGGGTTAGGTTACCCCGAGCACTACCCCTCGCCCTAGGCCTACGCCTAGCACTACCTCTGGTCCTACACCTACCCCTGTCCCTACAGCTCCCCCTACCCATAGGCCCACCCCCATCCCTACCCCTAGCCACAGCTCCCACTCCTGGTCCTAGGCCTACTCCGAGGTTTACCCCGACACCCACCCCTTGCCCTTTGCCTACCCAAGCGCTAAGCCTACCGCTCCCACTAGCCTACCTCGGGCCCTAGACAAACGCCCAGTGCTCACTCTAGTCCGAAACCTAGCACTTGCTTGTCGGCAACCAGTACACCTTGCCCTACCGATAGCCAGAGCACTAACCCGTGTCCTCCAAAATCACCCTGGACCAACCCTTACCACACCCTAATCCAGCCCTACACCCGTTCCGAGTCCTAGGACTACCCGGAGCCCTCCCCTGACACCTATCCCTAGCCCTCGGCCATCCCCTACCACTACCACTAGTCCTAGGCCTAACATGAGCCCTAAGACTAACACTGCCCGTGGGCCTCAGCCAACCACTAGCCCTTCACCATCCTTACCCAGAGCACTACCCCTCGCCCTAGGCCTATGCCTAGCACTACCTCTGGTCCTACCGCTACCCCTGGCCCTACAGCTCTCACTAATCATAGGCACACCCAAATCCCTACCCCTACCCACAGCTCCAACTCCTGGCACTAGGCCGACTCCGAGGTTTACCCCGACACCCACCCCTTGCCCTATGCCTACCCCAGCGCTACGCCTAACGCTCCCTCTAGCCCTAGCTCGGGCCCTAAACCCAACGCCCAGTGCTCATCTAGTCCGAGGCCTAGCACTTGTCCGTCGCCGACCAGTACACCATGCCCAACCGTTAGCCAGAGCAGTAACCCGTGTCCTACGAAATCACCCTGGACCCGCCCTTACCAAACGTAATCCAGCCCTACACCCGTTCCGAGTCCTAGACCTACACGGAGCCCTTCGGTGACACCTACCCCTAGCCTTCGGCCAATCCCTACCACTACCACTAGTCCTAGGCTTAACATGAGCCCTAACCCTAACACTGCCCGTGGGCCTCTGCCAACCACTAGCCCTTCAACTAACCCTACCCCGAGCACTACCCCTCGCCCTAGGCCTACGTCTAGCACTACCTCTGGTCCTACCCCTACCCCTGGCCCTACAGCTCCCCCTACCCATAGGCCCACCCCCACCCCTACCCCTAGCCACAGCTCCCACTCCTGGCCCTAGGCCTACTCCGAGGTTTACCTCGACACCCACCCCTTGCCCTATGCCTACCACAGCGTTACGCCTACCGCTCCCACTAGCCCTAGCTCGGGCCCTAGACCAACGCCCAGTGCTCACTCTAGCCCGAAGCCTAGCACTTGCCCGTCGCCGACCAGTACACCTTGCCTACCAATAGCCAAAACACTAACCCGTGTCCTCCAAAATCACCCTGGACCAACCCTTACCACACCCTAATCCAGCCCTACACCCGTTCCGAGTCCTAGGACTACCCAGAGCCCTCCCCTGACACCTATCCCTAGCCCTCGGCCATCCCCTACCACTACCACTAGTCCTAGGCCTAACATGAGCCCTAAGACTAACACTGCCCGTGGGCCTCAGCCAACCACTAGCCCTTCACCATCCTTACCCAGAGCACTACCCCTCGCCCTAGGCGTACGCCTAGCATTACCTCTGGTCCTACCGCTACCCCTGGCCCTACAGCTCCCCCTACCCATGGGGCCACCCCCATCCCTACCCCTATCCACAACTCCAACTCCTGCGCCAAAGCCTACTCCGAGGTTTACCTTGACTCCCACCATTTGCTCTATGCCTACCCCAGCGCTACGCCTATCACTCCCACTAGCCCTAGCTCGGGCCCTAGACCAACGCCCAGTGCTCATCTAGTCAGAGGTCTACCACTTGCCCGAGGCTGACCAGTACACCTTGCCCTACCGTTAGCCTGTGCAGTAACCCTTGTCCTACGAAATCACCCTGGACTCACCCTTTCCACACCCTAATCCAACTCTACATCCGTTCGGAGTCCTAGGACTACCCGGAGCCCTCTTGTGACAGTTACGTCTAGCCCTCGGCCATCCCCTACCACTACCACTAGTCCTAGGCCTAACATGAGCCCTAACCCTAACACTGCCCGTGGGCCTCTGCCAACCACTAGCCCTTCACCGAACCCTACCCCGAGCACTACTCCTCGCCCTAGGGTTACGCCTAGCACTACCTCTGGTCCTACCCCTACCCCTGGTTCTACAGCTCCCCCTACTTATAGGTCCACCCCCATCCCTACCCCTAGCCACAGCTCCCTCTCCTGGCCCTAGGCCTACTCCGAGGTTTACCTCGACACCCACCCCTTGCCCTATGCCTACCCGAGCGCTACGCCTACCGCTCTCACTAGCCCTAGCTCGGGCCCTAGACCAATGCCCATGGTTCCCTCTAGTCCGAGGCCTAGAACGTGCCCGTCGCTGACCAGTACACCTTGCCCTTGTTAGGGTTAGGGTTAGGGTTAGGGTTAGGGTTAGGATAAGGGTTTAGGGTTAGGGTTAGGGTTAGGGTTGGTGTTAGGTTTAGGGTTAGGGTTAGGGTTAGGGTTAGGGTTAGGGTTGGTGTTAGGGTTAGGGTTAGGGTTAGGGTTAGGGTTAGGATAAGGGTTAGGGTTGGTGTTAGGGTTAGGGATAGGGTTAGGGTTAGGGTTAGGTTTGGAGTTAGGGTTAGGGTTAGGGTTAGGGTTAGGGTTAGGGTTGGTGTTAGGTATAGGGTTAGGGTTAGGGTTAGGGTTAGGGTTAGGGTTGGGGTTAGGGTTAGGGTTAGGGTTAGGGTTAGTGTTAGGGTTAGGGTTAGGGTTACGTTTAGGATTACGGTTAGGGTTGGTTTTAGGGTTAGGGTTAGGGTTAGGGTTGGTGTTAGGTATAGGGTTAGGGTTAGGGTTAGGGTTAGGGTTAGGGTTGGTGTTAGGGTTAGGGTTAAGGTTAGGGTTAGGGTTGGTGTTAGGGTTAGGGTTAGGGTTAGGATTAGGGTTAGGGTTGGTGTTAGGGTTAGGGTTAGGGTTAGAGTTAGGGTTGGTGTTAGGGTTAGGGTTAGGGTTAGGGTTAGGGTTGGTGTTAGGGTTACGGTTAGGGTTAGAGTTAGGGTTTGTGTTAGGGTTAGGGTTAGGGTTAGGGTTAGGTTTAGGGTTAGGGTTGGTGTTAGGGTTAGGGTTAGGGTTAGGGTTAAGGTTGGTGTTAGGTATAGGGTTAGTGTTAGGGTTAGGGTTAGGGTTAGGGTTGGTGTTAGGGTTAGGGTTAGGGTTAGGGTTAGTGTTAGGGTTAGGGTTAGGGTTAGGTTACCCCGAGCACTACCCCTCGCCCTAGGCCTACGCCTAGCACTACCTTTGGTCCTACCCCTACCCCTGGCCCTACAGCTCCCCCTATCCATAGGCCCACCCCCATCCCTACCCCTAGCCACAGCTCCCACTTCTGGACCTAGGCCTACTCCGAGGTTTACCCCGACACACACCCCTTGCCCTTTGCCTACCACAGCGCTACGCCTACCGCTCCTACTAGCCCTACCTCGGGCCTTAGACCAACGCCCAGTGCTCATTCTAGTCCGAAGCCTAGCACTTGCCCGTCACCGACAAGTACACCTTGCCCTACTGATAGCCAGATCACTAACCCTTGTCCTGCGAAATCACACTGGACCCACCATTAGCCACACCCTAATCCAGCCCTACACCTGTTCTGAGTCTTAGGACAACCCGGAGCCCTCCCGTGACACCTACCCGTAGCCCTCGGCCAACCCCTACCACTACCACTAGTCCTAGGCCTAACATGAGCCCTAAGACTAACACTGTCCGTGGGCCTCAGCCAACCACTAGCCCTTCACCATCCCTACCCAGAGCACTACCCCTCGCCCTAGGCCTATGCCTAGCACTACCTCTGGTCCTATCGCTACCCCAGGCCCTACAGCTCCCACTAACCATAGGCCCACCCAAATCCCTACCCCTACCCACAGCTACAACTTCTGGCACTAGGCCGACTCCGAGGTTTACCCCGACACCCACCTCTTGCCCTATGCCTACCCCAGCGCTACGCCTAACGCTCCCACTAGCCCTAGCTCAGGCCCTAGACCAACGCCCAGTGCTCATCTAGTTTGAGGCCTAGCACTTGCCCGTCGCCGACCAGTACATTTTGCCCTACCGTTAGCCAGAGCAGTAACCCGTGTCCTACGAAATCACCCTGGACTCACCCTTACCAACCGTAATCCAGCCCTACACCTGTTCCGAGTCCTAGACGTACCCGGAGCCCTCCCGTGACACCTACCCCTAGCCTTCGGCCAATCCCTACCACTACCACTAGTCCTAGGCTTAACATGAGCACTAACCCTAACACTGCCCGTGGGCCTCTGCCAACCACTAGCCCTTCAACTAACCCTACCCCGAGCACTACCCCTCGCCCTAGGCCTACGTCTAGCACTACCTCCGGTCCTACCCCTACCCCTGGCCCTACAGCTCCCCCTACCCATAGGCCCACGCCCACCCCTACCCCTAGCCACAGCTCCCACAACTGGCCCTAGGCCTACACCGAGGTTTACCTTGACACCCACCCCTTGCACTATGCCTACCCCAGCGTTACGCCTACCGCTCCCACTAGCCCTAGCTCGGGCCCTAGACCAACGCCCATGGCTCCCTCTAGTCCGAGGCCTAGAACTTGCCCGTCGCTGACCAGTACACCTTGCCCTTGTTAGGGTTAGGGTTAGGGTTAGGGTTAGGGTTGGTGTTAGGTTTAGGGTTAGGTTTAGGGTTAGGGTTAGGGTTAGGGTTAGGGTTGGTGTTAGGGTTAGGGTGAGGGTTAGGGTTAGGGTTAGGGTTACGGTTAGGTTACCCCGAGCACTACCCCTCGCCCTAGGCATACGCCTAGCACTACCTCTGATCCTACCCCTACCCCTGGCCCTACAGCTCCCCCTACCATAGGCCCACCCCCATCCCTACCCCTAGCCACAGCTTTCACCCCTGGTCCTAGGCCTACTCCGAGATTTACCCCGACACCCACCCCTTGCCCTTTGCCTACCCTAGCGCTATGCCTACCGCTCCCACTAGCCCTACCCCGGGCACTAGACCAACACCCAGTGCTCACTCAAGTCCGAAGCCTAGCACTTGCCCGTCGCCGACCAGTACACCTTGCCTACCAATAGCCAGAACACTAACCCGTGTCCTACGAAATCACCCTGGACCCACCCTTACCACACCCTAATCCAGCCCTACACCCGTCCGAGTCCTAGGACTACTCGGAGCCCTCCCGTGACACCTACCCCTAGCCCTCGGCCAACCCCTACCACTACCACTAGTCCTAGGCTTAACATGAGCCTTAACCTTAACACTGCCCGTGGGCCTCTGCCAAACACTAGCCCTTCAACTAACCCTACCCCGAGCACTACCCCTCGCCCTAGGCGTCCGCCTAGCACTACCTCTGGTCCTACCGCTACCCCTGGCCCTACAGCTTCCCCTACCCATGGGCCCACCCCCAACCCTACCCCTATCTACAACTTCAACTCCTGGGCCAAAGCCTACTCCGAGGTTTACCTTGACTCCCACCCCTTGCTCTATGCCTACCCAAGCGCTACGCCTATCGCTCCCACTAGCCCTAGCTCGGGCCCTAGACCAACGCCCAGTGCTCATCTAGTCAGAGGTCTATCACTTGTCCGAGGCCGACCAGTACACCTTGCCCTTGTTAGGGTTAGGGTTCAGGCTAGGGTTAGGGTTAGGGTTAGGGTTTAGGGTTAGGGTTAGGGTTGGTGTTAGGTATAGGGTTATGGTTAGGGTTAGGGTTAGGGTTAGGGTTGGTGTTAGGGTTAGGGTTAGTGTTAGGGTTAGGGTTAGGGTTGGTGTTAGGTATAGGGTTAGGGTTAGGGTTAGGGTTAGGGTTAGGGTTAGTGTTAGGGTTAGGGTTGGTGTTAGGGTTAGGGTTAGGGTTAGAATTAGGGTTGGTGTTAGGTATAGGGTTAGGGTTAGCATTAGGGTTAGGGTTAGGGTTGGTGTTAGGGTTAGGGTTAGGGTTAGGGTTAGTGATAGGGTTAGGGTTAGTGTTAGGTTACCTTGAGCACTACCCCTCGCCCTAGGCCTACGCCTAGCACTAACTCTGGTCCCACCCCTACCCCTGTCCCTACAGCTCCCCCTACCATAGGCCCACCCCCTCCCCTACCCCTAGCCACAGCTCCCACTCCTGGCCCTAGGCCTACTCCGAGGTTTACCTCGACACCCAACCCTTGCCCTTTGCCTACCCCAGCGCTACGCCTACCGCTCCCACTAGCCCTACCTCGGGCCCTAGACCAACGCCCAGTGCTCAGTTTAGTCCGAAGCCTAGCACTTGCCCGTCGCCACCAGTACACCTGCCCTACCGATAGCCAGAGCACTAACCCGTGTCCTACGAAATCACCCTGGACCCACCATTAGCCACACCCTAATCCAGCCCTACATCCGTTCGGAGTCCTAGGACTACCCGGAGCCCTCTTGTGACAGTTACCCCTAGCCCTCGGCCATCCCCTACCACTACCACTAGTCCTAGGCCTAACATGAGCCCTAACCCTAACACTGCTTGTGGGCCTCTGCCAACCACTAGCCCTACAACTAACCCTACCCCGAGCACTACCCCTCGCCCTAGGCCTACGCCTAGCACTACCTCTGGTCCTACCACTACCCCTGGGCCTACAGCTCCCCCTACCCATAGGTCCACCCCCACCCCTACCCCTAGCCACAGTTTCCACTCCTGGCCCTAGGCCTACACCGAGGTTTACCTCGACACCCACCCCATGCCCTATGCCTACCCCAGCGCTACGCCTACCGTTTCCACTAGCCCTAGCTCGGGCCCTAGACCAACGCCCATGGCTCCCTCTAGTCCGAGGCCTAGAACTTGCCCGTCGCTGACCAGTACACTTTGCCCTTGTTAGGGTTAGAATTAGGGTTAGGGTTAGGATTAGGGTTAGGATTAGGGTTTGGGTTAGGGTTAGGGTTTAGGGTTGGTGTTAGGGTTAGGGTTAGGGTTAGGGTTATGGTTAGGGTTGGTGTTAGGGTTAGGGTTAGGGTTAAGGTTAGGGTTAGGATTAGGGTTAGGGTTGGTGTTAGGTTTAGGGTTAGGGTTAGGGTTAGTTTTAGGGTTAGGGTTGATGTTAGGGTTAGGGTTAGGGTTAGGGTTAGGGTTAGGTTACCCCGAGCACTACCCCTCGCCCTAGGCCTACGCCTGGCACTACCTCTGGTCCTACCCCTACCCCTGGCCCTACAGCTCCCCCTACAAATAGGCCCACCCCCATCCCTACCCCTAGCCACAGCTCCCACTCCTGGTCCTAGGCCTACTCCGAGGTTTACCCCGACACACACCCCTTGCCCTTTGCCTACCCCAGCGCTACGCTTACCGCTCCCACTAGCCCTACCTCGGGCCCTAGACCAACGCCCAGTGCTCACTCTAGTCCAAAGCCTAGCACTTGCCCGTCATCGACCAGTACACCTTGCCCTACCGATAGCCAGAACACTAACCCTTGTCCTACGAAATCACCCTGGACCCACCATTAGCCACACCCTAATCATGCCCCACATCCTTTCGGAGTCCTAGGACTACCCGGAGCCCTCTCGTGACACCTAACCCTAGCCCTCGGCCATCCCCTACCACTACCACTAGTCCTAGGCCTAACATGAGCCCTAACCCTAACACTGCCCGTGGGCCTCTGCCAACCACTAGCCCTTCACCTAACCCTACCCCGAGCACTACCCCTCGCCCTAGGCCTACGCCTAGTACTACCTCTGGTCCTACCGCTACCCCTGGCCCTACAGCTCCCCCTACCCATGGGCCCACCACCATCCCTACCCCTAGCCAAAACTCCAACTCCTGGGCCAAAGCCTACTCCGAGGTTTACCCCGACACCCACCCCTTGCACTATGACTACCCCAGCGCTACGCCTACCGCTCCCACTAGCCCTAGCTCGGGCCCTAGACCAACGCCCAGTGCTCCCTCTAGTCAGAGGCCTACCACTTACCCGAGGCCGACCAGTACACCTTGCCCTACCGTTAGCCAGAGCACTAACCTGTGTCCTACGAAATAACCCTGGACCCACCCTTACCATACCCTAATACAGCCCTACACCTGTTCCGAGTCCTAGGACTACCCAGAGCCCTCCCGAGACAACTACCCCTAGCCCTCGGCCAACCCCTACCACTACCACTAGTCCTAGGTTTAACATGAGCCCTAACCCTAACACTGCCCTTGCGCCTCTGCCAACCACTAGCCCTTTAACTAACCCAACCCCGAGCACTACCCCTCGCCCTAGGCCTACGCCTAGCACTATCTCTGGTCATACCACTACCCGTGGCCCTACAGCTCCCCCTACCCATAGGCCCACCCCCACCCCTACCCCTAGCCAAGGCTCCAACTCCTGGCCCTAGGCCTACTCCGAGGTTTACCTCGACACCCACCCCTTGCCCTATGCCTACCCCAGCGCTACGCCTACCGCTCCCACTAGCCCTAGCTCGGGCCCTAGACCAACGCCCAAGCTCCCTCTAGTCCGAGGCCTACCACTTGCCCGACGTTGACCAGTACACCTTGCCCTACCGTTAGCCAGAGCACTAACCCGTGTCCTACGAAATCACCCTGGACCCACCCTTACCACACCCTAATCCAGACCTACACCTGTTCCGAGTCCTAGGACTACCTGGGGCCCTCCCGGGACACCTACCCCTAGCCCTCGGCTAATCCCTACCACTACCACTCGTCCTAGGTTTAACATGAGCCCTAACCCTAAGACTGCCCGTGGGCCTCTGCCAACCACTAGCCCTTCAACTAACCCTACCCCGAGCACTACCACTCGCCCTAGGCCTACACCTAGCACTACCTCTGGTCCTACCGCTACCCCTGGCCCTACAGCTCCCCCTACTCATGGGCCGACCCCCATCCCTACCCCTAGCCACAACTCCAACTCCTGAGCCAAAGCCTACTCCGAGGTTTACCTCGACACCCACCCCTTGCCCTATGCCTACCCCAGCGCTACGCCTACCGCTCCCACTAGCCCTAGATCGGGCCCTAGACCAACGCCCATGGCTCCCTGTAGTCCGAGGCCTAGAACTTGCCCGTCGCTGACTAGTACACCTTGCCCTTGTTAGGGTTAGGGTTAGGGTTAGGGTTAGGGTTAGGGTTAGGGTTAGGGTTTAGGGTTAGGGATAGGGTTAGGGTTGGTGTTAGGGTTAGGGTTAGGATTAGGGTTTGGGTTGCGGTTAGGTTTATGGTTAGGTTTAGAGTTAGGGTAAGGGTTAGGTTTGGTGTTAGGGTTAGGGTTAGGGTTAGGGTTAGTTTTAGGGTTAGGGTTAGGGTTAGGGTTAGGTTACTTAGAGCAATACCCCTCCCCCTAGGCCTACGCCTAGCACTACCTCTGGTCCTACCCCTACCCCTAGCCCTACATCTCCCCCTACCCATAGGCCCACAGCCATCCCTACCCCTAGCCACAGCTCCCACTCCTGGTCCTTGGCCTACTCCGAGGTTTACCCCGACACCCACCCCTTGCCCTTTGCCTACCCAAGCGCTACGCCTACCGCTCCTACTAGCCATAGCTCGGGAGCTAGACAAACGCCCAGTGCTCCCTCTAGTCAGAGGCCTACCACATGCCCGAGGCCGACCAGTACACCTTGCCCTTGTTAGGGTTAGGGTTAGGATTAGGGTTAGGGTAAGGGTTAGGATTAGGGTTTTGGTTTAGGGTTAGGGTAAGGGTTGGTGTTAGGGTTAGGGTTAGGTTTAGGGTTAGGGTTAGGGTTGGTGTTAGGGTTAGGGTTAGGGTAAGGGTTAGTGTTAGGGTTAGGGTTAGGGTTAGGATTAGGGTTAGGGTTAGGGTTAGGGTTAGGGTTAGGGTTGGTGTTAGGGTTAGGGTTAGGGTAAGGGTTAGTGTTAGGGTTAGGGTTAGGGTTAGGATTAGGGTTAGGGTCAGGGTTAGGGTTAGGGTTAGGGTTGGTGTTAGGTTTAGGGTTAGGGTTAGGGTTAGCATTAGGGTTAGGGTTGGTGTTAGGGTTAGGGTTAGGGTTAGGGTTAGGTTTGGTGTGAGGTATAGGGTTAGGGTTAGGGTTAGGGTTAGGGTTGGTGTTAGGGTTAGGGTTAGGGTAAGGGTTAGTGTTAGGGTTAGGGTTAGGGTTAGGATTAGGGTTAGGGTTGGTGTTAGGGTTAGGGTTAGGGTTCGGGTTAGGGTTCGTGTTAGGTATAGGGTTAGGGTTAGGGTTAGGGTTAGGGTTGGTGTTAGGGTTATGGTTAGGGTTAGGGTTAGGGTTGGTGTTAGGGTTAGGGTTAGGGTTAGGATTAGGGTTAGGGTTGGTGTTAGGGTTAGCGTTAGGGTTAGAGTTAGGGTTGGTGTTAGGGTTAGGGTTAGGGTTAGGGTTAGGGTTAGGGTTAGGGTTAGGGTTAGGGTTAGAGACAGGGTTGGTGTTAGGGTTAGAGTTAGGGTTAAGGTTAGGGTTGGTGTTAGGTATAGGGTTAGGGTTAGGGTTGGTATTAGGGTTAGGGTTAGGGTTAGGTTTGGTGTTAGGGTTAGGGTTAGGTTACCCCGAGCATTACCCCTCGCCCTAGGCCTACGCCTTTCACTACCTCTGGTCCTACACCTACCCCTGTCCCTACAGCTCCCCCTACCCATAGGCCCACCCCCATCCCTACCCCTAGCCACAGCTCCCACTCCTGGTCCTAGGCCTACTCCGAGGTTTACCCCGACACCCACCCCTTGCCCTTCGCCTACCCAAGCGCTACGCCTACCGCTCCCACTAGCCTACCTCGGGCCCTAGACAAACGCCCAGTGCTCACTCTAGTCCGAAGCCTAGCACTTGCCCGTCGCCAACCAGTGCACCTTGCCCTACCGATAGCCAGAGCACTAACCCGTGTCCTCCAAAATCACCCTGGACCAACCCTTACCGCACCCTAATCCAGCCCTACACCCGTTCCGAGTCCTAGGACTACCCGGAGCCCTCCCATGACACCTATCCCTAGCCCTCGGCCATCCCCTACCACTACCACTAGTCCTAGGCCTAACATGAGCCCTAAGACTAACACTGCCCGTGGGCCTCAGCCAACCACTAGCCCTTCACCATCCTTACCCAGAGCACTACCCCTCGCCCTAGGCCTATGCCTAGCCCTACCTCTGGTCCTACCACTACCCCTGGCCCTACAGCTCCCACTAACCATAGGCCCACCCAAATCCCTACCCCTACCCACAGCTACAACTCCTGGCACTAGGCCGACTCCGAGGTTTACCCCGACACCCACCCCTTGCCCTATGCCAACCCCAGCGCTACGCCTAACGCTCCCTCTAGCCCTAGCTCGGGCCCTAAACCCAACGCCCAGTGCTCATCTAGTCCGAGGCCTAGCACTTGCCCGTCGCCGACCAGTACACATTGCCCAACCGTTAGCCAGAGCAGTAACCCGTGTCCTACGAAATCAACCTGGACCCACCCTTACCAACCGTAATCCAGCCCTACACCTGTTCCGAGTCCTAGACCTACCCGGAGCCCTTCCGTGACACCTACCCCTAGCCTTCGGCCAATCCCTACCACTACCACTAGTCCTAGGCTTAACATGAGCCCTAACCCTAACACTGCCCGTGGGCCTCTGCCAACCACTAGCCCTTCAACTAACCCTACCCCGAGCACTACCACTCGCCCTAGGAGTACGCCTAGCATTACCTCTGTTCCTACCGCTACCCCTGGCCCTACAGCTCCCCCTACCCATGGGCCCACCCCCATCCCTACCCCTATCCACAACTCCAACTCCTGGGCCAAAGCCTACTCCGAGGTTTACCTTGACTCCCACCCCTTGCTCTATGCCTACCCCAGCGCTACGCCTATCGCTCCCACTAGCCCTAGCTCGGGCCCTAGACCAACGCCCAGTGCTCATCTAGTCAGATGTCTACCACTTGCCCGAGGTTGACCAGTACACCTTGCCCTACCGTTAGCCAGAGCAGTAACCCGTGTCCTACGAAATCACCCTGGACTCACCCTTTCCACACCCTAATCCAGCCCTACACCTGTTCCGAGTCCTAGGACTACCCGGAGCCCTCCCATGACACCTACCACTAGCCCTCGGCCAACCCCTACCACTACCACTAGTCCTAGGCTTAACATGAGCCCTAACCCTAACACTGCCCGTGGGCCTCTGCCAACCACTAGCCCTTCACCTAACCCTACCCCGAGCACGGCCCCTCGCCCTAGGCTTACGCCTAGCACTACCTCTGGTCCTACCCCTACCCCTGGCCCTACAGCTCCCCCTACCCATAGGTCCACCCCCACCCCTACCCCTAGCCACAGCTCCCACTCCTGGCCCTAGGCCTACACCGAGGTTCACCTCGACACCCACCCCTTGCCCTATGCCTACCCCAGCGCTACGCCTACCGTTTCCACTAGCCCTAGCTCGGGACCTAGACCAAAGCCCATGGTTCCCTCTAGTCCGAGGCCTAGAACTTGCCGGTCGCTGACCAGTACACCTTGCCCTTGTTAGGGTTAGGGTTAGGGTTAGGCTTAGTGTTAGGGTTAGGGTTAGGATTAGGGTTTAGGGTTAGGGTTAGGGTTAGGGTTGGTGTTAGGGTTAGGGTTAGGGTTAGGGTTAGGGTTGGTGTTAGGTTCAGAGTTAGGGTTAGGGTTAGGGTTGGTGTTAGGGTTAGGGTTAGGGTTAGGATTAGGGTTAGGATAAGGGTTAGGGTTGGTGTTAGGGTTAGGGTTAGGGTTAGGGTTAGGGTTGGTGTTAGGGTTAGGGTTAGGGTTAGGGTTAGGGTTGGTGTTAGGTATAGGGTTAGGGTTAGGGTTAGGGTTAGGTTTAGGGTTGGTGTTAGGGTTAGGGTTAGGGTTAGTGTTAGGGTTAGGGTTAGGGTTACGGTTAGGATTAGGGTTAGGGTTGGTGTTAGTGTTAGAGTTAGGGTTAGGGTTGGTGTTAGGTATAGGGTTAGGGTTAGGGTTAGGGTTGGTGTTAGGGTTAGGGTTAAGTTTAGGATTAGGGTTAGGGTTGGTGTTAGGGTTAGCGTTAGGGTTAGAGTTAGGGTTGGTGTTAGGGTTAGGGTTAGGGTTAAGGTTAGGGTTGGTGTTAGGTATAGGGTTAGGGTTAGGGTTGGTATTAGGGTTAGGGTTAGGGTTAGGGTTGGTGTTAGGGTTAGGGTTAGGTTACCCCGAGCACTACCCCTCGCCCTAGGCCTACGTCTAGCACTACCTCTGGTCCTACCCCTATCCCTGGCCCTACAGCTCCCCCTACCCATAGGCCCACCCCCACCCCTACCCCTAGCCACAGCTCCCACTCCTGGCCCTAGGCCTACTCCGAGGTTTACCTCGACACCCACCCGTTGCCCTATGCCTACCCCAGCGTTACGCCTACCGCTCCCACTAGCCCTAGCTCGGGCCCTAGACCAACGCCCAGTGCTCACTCTAGTCCGAAGCCTAGCACTTGCCCGTCGCCGACCAGTACACCTTGCCTACCAATAGCCAGAACACTAACCCGTGTCCTACGAAATCACCCTGGACCCACCCTTACCACACCCTAATCCAGCCCTACACCCGTTCCGAGTCCTAGGACGACTCAGAGCCCTCCCGTGACACCTACCCCTAGCCCTCGGCCAACCCCTACCACTACCACTAGTCCTAGGCTTAACATGAGCCCTAACCTTAACAGTGACCATGGGCCTCTGCCAACCACTAGCCCTTCAACTAACCCTACCCCGAGCACTACCCCTCGCCCTAGGCGTACGCCTAGCATTACCTCTGGTCCTACAGCTACCCCTGGCCCTACAGCTACCCCTACACATAGGCCCACCCCCATCCCTACCCCTATCCACAACTCCAACTCCTGGGCCAAAGCCTACTCCGAGGTTTACCTTGACTCCCACCCCTTGCTCTATGCCTACCCCAGCGCTACGCCTATCGCTCCCACTAGCCCTAGCTCGGGCCCTAGACCAACGCCCAGTGCTCATCTAGTCAGAGGTCTACCACTTGCCCGAGGTTGACCAGTACACCTTGCCCTACCATTAGCCTGTGCAGTAACCCGTGTCCTACGAAATCACCCTGGACTCACCCTTTCCACACCCTAATCCAGCCCTACACCTGTTCCGAGTCCTAGGACTACCCGGAGCCCTCCCGTGACACCTACCACTAGCCCTCGGCCAACCCCTACCACTACCACTAGTCCTAGGCTTAACATGAGCCCTAACCCTAATACTGCCCGTGGGCCTCTGCCAACCACTAGCCCTTCAACTAACCCTAAACCAAGCACTTCCCCTCGCCCTAGACCTATGCCTAGCAGTACCTCTGGTCCTACCACTACCCCTGGCCCTACAGCTCCCCCTACCCATAGGTCAACCCCCACCCCTACCCCTAGCCACAGCTCCCAATCCTGGCCCTAGGCCTACACCGAGGTTCACCTCGACACCCACCCCTTGCCCTATGCCTACCCAAGCGCTACGCCTACCGTTTTCACTAGCCCTAGCTTGGGCCCTAGACCAACGCCCATGGCTCCCTCTAGTCCGAGGCCTAGAACTTGCCCGTCGCTGACCAGTACACCTTGCCCTTGTTAGGGTTAGGGTTAGGGTTAGGGTTAGGGTTAGGGTTTAGGGTTAGGGTTAGGGTTGGTGTTAGGTATAGGGTTAGGGTTAGGGTTAGGGTTAGGGTTAGGGTTGGTGTTAGGGTTAGGGTTAGGGTTAGGGTTAGGGTTAGGGTTGGTGTTAGGTATAGGGTTAGGGTTAGGGTTAGGGGTGGTGTTAGGTTTAGGGTTAGGGTTAGGGTTAGGGTTGGTGTTAGGTATAGGGTTATGGTTAGGGTTAGGGTTAGGGTTAGGGTTGGTGTTAGGGTTAGGGTTAGCGTTAGGGTTAGGGATGGTGTTAGGTATAGGGTTAGGGTTAGCATTAGGGTTAGGGTTAGGGTTGGTGTTAGGGTTAGGGTTAGGGTTAGGGTTAGTAATAGGGTTAGGGTTAGTGTTAGGTTACCCCGAGCACTACCCCTCGCCCTAGGCCTACGCCTAGCACTACCTCTGGTCCCACCCCTACCCCTGTCCCTACAGCTCCCCCTACCCATAGGCCCACCCCCATCCCTACCCCTAGCCACAGCTCCCACTCCTGGTCCTAGGCCTACTCCGAGGTTTACCCCGACACCCACCCCTTGCCCTTTGCCTACCCCAGCGCTACGCGTACCGCTCCCACTAGCCCTACCTCGGGCCCTAGACCAACGCCCAGTGCTCACTCTAGTCCGAAGCCTAGCACTTGCCCGTCTCCAACCGGTACACCTTGCCCTACCGATAGCCAGAGCACTAACCCGTGTCCTACGAAATCACCCTGGACGCACCATTAGCCACACCCTAATCCAGCCCTACATCTGTTCGGAGTCCTAGGACTACCCGGAGCCCTCCCGTGACACCTATCCCTAGCCCTCGGCCATCCCCTACCACTACCACTAGTCCTAGGCCTAACATGAGCCCTAAACCTAACACTGCCCGTGGGCCTCTGCCAACCACTAGCCCTTCACCTAACCCTACCCCGAGCACGGCCCCTCGCCCTAGGCTTACGCCTAGTACTACCTCTGGTCCTACCCCTACCCCTGGTTCTACAGCTCCTTCTACTTATAGGCCCACCCCCATCCCTACCCCTAGCCACAGCTCCCTCTCCTGGCCCTAGGCCTACTCCGAGGTTTACCTCGACACCCACCCCTTGCCCTATGCCTACCCCAGCGCTACGCCTACCGCTCTCACTAGCCATAGCTCGGGCCCTAGACCAACGCCCATGGTTCCCTCTACTCCGAAACCTAGAACTTGCCCGTCGCTGACCAGTACACCTTGCACTTGTTAGGGTTAGGGTTAGGGTTAGGGTTAGGGTTAGGGTTAGGGTTAGGGTTAGGATTAGGGTTTAGGGTTAGGGTTAGGGTTAGGGTTGGTGTTAGGGTTAGGGTTAGGGTTAGGGTTGGTGTTAGGTTTAGTGTTAGGGTTAGGGTTAGGGTTGGAGTTAGGGTTAGGGTTAGGGTTAGGGTTAGGGTTAGGATAAGGGTTAGGGTTGGTGTTAGGGTTAGGGTTAGGGTTAGGGTTAGGGTTGGTGTTAGGGTTAGGGTTAGGGTTAGGGTTAGGGTTGGTGTTAGGTATAGGGTTAGGGTTAGGGTTAGGGTTAGGGTTAGGTTTAGGGTTGGTGTTAGGGTTAAAGTTAGGGTTAGGGTTAGTGTTAGGGTTAGGGTTAGGGTTACGGTTAGGATTAGGGTTAGGGTTGGTGTTAGTGTTAGAGTTAGGGTTAGGGTTGGTGTTAGGTATAGGGTTAGGGTTAGGGTTAGGGTTAGGGTTAGGGTTAGGGTTAGGGTTGGTGTTAGGGTTAGGGTTAAGGTTAGGGTTAGGGTTGGTGTTAGCGTTAGGGTTAGGGTTAGGATTAGGGTTAGGGTTGGTGTTAGGGTTAGGGTTAGGGTTAGGGTTAGGGTTGGTGTTAGGGTTAGGGTTAGGGTTAGGGTTAGGGTTGGTGTTAGGTATAGGGTTAGGGTTTGGGTTAGGGTTAGGTTTAGAGTTGGTGTTAGGGTTAGGGTTAGGGTTAGGGTTAGTGTTAGGGTTAGGGTTAGGGTTAGGTTAGGGTTGGTGTTAGGTTTCGGTTTAGGGTTATGGTTAGGGTTAGGGTTGGTGTTAGGGTTAGGGTTAGGGTTAAGGTTAGGGTTAGGATTAGGGTTAGGGTTGGTTTTAGGTTTAGGGTTAGATTAGGGTTAGTGTTAGGGTTAGGGTTGATGTTAGGGTTAGGGTTAGGGTTAGGGTTAGGGTTAGTGTTAGGGTTAGGTTACCCCGAGCACTACCCCTCACCCTAGGCCTACGCCTGGCACTACCTCTGGTCCTACACCTACCCCTGGCCCTACAGCTCCCCCTACCCATAGGCCCACCCCCATCCCTACCTCTAGCCACAACTGCAACTCCTGGCCCAAAGCCTACTCCGAGGTTTACCCCGACACCCACCCTTTGCCCTATGCCTACCCCAGTGCTTCGCCTAACGCTCCCACTAGCCCTAGCTCGGGCCGGAGACCAACGCCCAGTGCTCCCTCTAGTCTGAGGCCTACCACTTGCCCGACGCCGACAAGTACACCTTGCCCTACCTTTAGCCAGAGCACTAACCCGTGTCCTACAAAATCACCCTGGACCAACCCTTACCACACCCTAATCCAGCCCTACACCCGTTCCGAGTCCTAGGACTACCCGGAGCCCTCCCGTGACACCTATCCCTAGTCCTCGGCCAACCCCTACCACTACCACTAGTCCTAGGCCTAACATGAGCCCTAAGACTAACACTGCCCGTGGGCCTCAGCCAACCACTAGCCCTTCACCATCCCTACCCAGAGCACTACACCTCGCCCTAGGACTATGCCTAGCACTACCTCTGGTCCTACCGCTACCCCAGGCCCTACAGCTCTTACTAACCATAGGCCCAACAAAATCCCTACCCCTACCCACAGCTCCAACTCCTGGCACTAGGCCGACTCCGAGGTTTACCCCGACACCCACCCCTTGCCCTATGCCTACCCCAGCGCTACGCCTAACGCTCCCTCTAGCCCTAGCTCGGGCCCTAGACCAACGCCCAGTGCTCATCTAGTCCGAGGTCTACCACTTGCCCGAGGTTGACCAGTACACCTTGCCTTACCGTTAGCCTGTGCAGTAACCCGTGTCCTACGAAATCACCCTGGACTCACCCTTTCCACACCATAATCCAGCCCTACACCTGTTCCGAGTCCTAGGACTACCCGGAGCCCTCCCGTGACACCTACCACTAGCCCTCGGCCAACCCCTACCACTACCACTATTCCTAGGCTTAACATGAGCCCTAACCCTAACACTGCCCGTGGGCCTCTGCCAACCACTAGCCCTTCAACTAACCCTACCCCGAGCACTTCCCCTCGCCCTAGACCTATGCCTAGCACTACCTCTGGTCCTACCACTACCCCTGGCCCTACAGCTCCCCCTACCCATAGGTCCACCCCCACCCCTACCCCTAGCCACAGCTCCGAATCCTGGCCCTAGGCCTACACCGATGTTCACCTCGACACCCACTCCTTGCCCTATGCCTACCCCAGCGCTACGCCTACCGTTTCCACTAGCCCTAGCTCGGGCCCTAGACCAACGCCCATGGCTCCCTCTAGTCCGAGGCCTAGAACTTGCCCGTCGCTGACCAGTACACCTTGCCCTTGTTAGGGTTAGGGTTAGGGTTAGGGTTAGGGTTAGGGTTAGGGTTAGGGTTAGGATTAGGGTTTAGGGTTAGGGGTAGGGTTAGGGTTGGTGTTAGGGTTAGGGTTAGGGTTAGGGTTAGGGTTGGTGTTAGGTTTAGAGTTAGGGTTAGGGTTAGGGTTGGTGTTAGGGTTAGTGTTAGAATTAGGGTTAGGATAAGGGTTAGGGTTGGTGTTAGGGTTAGGGTTAGGGTTAGGGTTAGGGTTAGTGTTGGTGTTAGGTATAGGGTTAGGGTTAGGGTTAGGGTTAGGTTTAGGGTTGGTGTTAGGGTTAGGGTTAGGGTTACGGTTAGTGTTAGGGTTAGGGTTAGGGTTACGGTTAGGATTAGGGTTAGGGTTGGTGTTAGTGTTAGAGTTAGGGTTAGGGTTGGTGTTAGGTATAGTGTTAGGGTTAGGGTTAGGGTTAGGGTTAGGGTTAGGGTTGGTGTTAGGGTTAGGGTTAAGGTTAGGGTAAGGGTTGGTGTTAGGGTTAGGGTTGGGGTTAGGATTATGGTTAGGGTTGGTGTTAGGTTTAGGGTTAGGGTTAGGGTTAGGGTTAGGGTTGGTGTTAGGGTTAGGGTTAGGGTTAGGGTTGGTGTTAGGTATAGGGTTAGGGTTAGGGTTAGGGTTAGGTTTAGGGTTGGTGTTAGGGTTAGGGTTAGGGTTAGGGTTAGTGTTAGGGTTAGGGTTAGGGTTAGGTTAGGGTTGGTGTTAGGTTTCAGTTTAGGGTTATGGTTAGGGTTAGGGTTGGTGTTAGGGTTAGGGTTAGGGTTAAGGTTAGGGTTAGGATTAGGGTTAGGGTTGGTTTTAGGTTTAGGGTTAGGTTTAGGGTTAGGGTTGGTGTTAGGTATAGGGTTATGTTTAGGGTTAGGGTTAGGGTTAGGGTTGGTGTTAGGGTTAGGGTTAGGGTTAGGGTTTGGGTTGGTGTTAGGTATAGGGTTAGGGTTAGCATTAAAGTTAGGGTTAGGGTTGGTGTTAGGGTTAGGGTTAGGGTTAGGGTTAGTAATAGGGTTAGGGTTAGTGTTAGGTTACCCCGAGCACTACCCCTCGCCCTAGGCCTACGCCTAGCACTACCTCTGGTCCCACCCCTACCCCTGTCCCTACAGCTCCCCCTACCCATAGGCCCACCCCCATCCCTACCCCTAGCCACAGCTCCCACTCCTGGTCCTAGGCCTACTCCGAGGTTTACCCCGACACCCACCCCTTGCCCTTTGCCTAGCCCAGCGCTACGCGTACCGCTCCCACTAGCCCTACCTCGAGCCCTAGACCAACGCCCAGTGCTCACTCTAGTCCGAAGCCTAGCACTTGCCCGTCTCCAACCGGTACACCTTGCCCTACCGATAGCCAGAGCACTAACCCGTGTCCTACGAAATCACCCTGGACGCACCATTAGCCACACCCTAATCCAGCCCTACATCTGTTCGGAGTCCTAGGACTACCCGGAGCCCTCTTGTGACAGTTACCCCTAGCCCTCGGCCATCCCCTGCCACTACCACTAGTCCTAGGCCTAACATGAGCCCTAACCCTAACACTGCCCGTGGGCCTCTGCCAACCACTAGCCCTTCACCTAACCCTACCCCGAGCACGGCCCCTCGCCCTAGGCTTACGCCTAGTACTACCTCTGGTCCTACCCCTACCCCTGGTTCTACAGCTCCCCCTACTTATAGGCCCACCCCCATCCCTACCACTAGCCACAGCTCCCTCTCCTGGCCCTAGGCCTACTCCGAGGTTTACCTCGACACCCACCCCTTGCCCTATGCCTACCCCAGCGCTACGCCTACCGCTCTCACTAGCCATAGCTCGGTCCCTAGAACAACGCCCATGGTTCCCTCTAGTCCGAGGCCTAGAACTAGCCCGTCGCTGACCAGTACACCTTGCCCTTGTTAGGGTTAGGGTTAGGGTTACGGTTAGGGTTAGGGTTAGGTTTGGTGTTAGGTATAGGGATAGGGTTAGGGTTAGGGTTAGGGTTAGGGTTGGTGTTAGGGTTAGGGTTAGGGTTAGGGTTAGGGTTATGGTTAGGGTTAGGGTTAGGGTTATGTTACTCCGAGCACTACCCCTCGCCCTAGGCCTACGCCTAGCACTAACTCTGGTCCTACCCCTACCCCTGGCCCTACAGCTCCCCCTACAAATAGGCCCACCCCCATCCCTACCCCTAGCCACAGCTCCCACTCCTGGCACTAGGCCTACTCCGAGGTTTACCTCGACACCCACCCCTTGCTCTATGCCTACCCCAGCGCTACGCCTACCGCTCCCACTAGCCCTAGCTCGGGCAGTAGACCAACGCCCATGGCTTTCTCTAGTCCGAGGCTTAGAACTTGCCCGTCGCTGACCAGTACACCTTGCCCTTTTTAGGGTTAGGGTTAGGGTTAGGGTTAGGGTTAGGGTTAGGGTTAGAATTAGGGTTAATGTTAGGTTTAGGGTTAGGGTTAGGGTTAGAATCAGGGTTAGGGTTGGTGTTAGGGTTAGGGTTAGGTTAGGGTTAGGGTTAGGGTTAGGGTTAGGGTTAGGTTCAGGTTACCCCGATCACTACACCTCGCCCTAGGCCTACGCCTAGCACTACCTCTGTTCCTACCCCTACCTCTGGCCCTACAGCTCCTCCTACCTATGGGCCCACCCCCATCCCTACCCTTAGCCACAACTCCAACTCCTGGCCCAAAGCCTACTCCGAAGTTTATCCCGACATCCACCCCTTGCCCTATGTCTACCCCAGCGCTACGCCTACCGCTCCCACTAGCCCTAACTCGGGCCCTAGACCTACGCCCAGTGCTCCCTCTAGTCAGAGGCCTACCACTTACCCGAGGCCGACCAGTACACCTTGCCCTACCGTTAACCAGAGCAGTAACCTGTGTCCTAAGAAATCACCATGGACCCACCCTTACCACACCCTAATCCAGCCCTACACCTGTTCCGAGTCCTAGGACTACCCGGAGCCCTCCCGTGACACCTACCCCGAGCCCTCGGCCAACCACTACCACTACCACTAGTCCTAGGCCTAACATGAGCTTTAACCTTAACACTGCCCGTGGGCCTCAGCTAACCACTAGCCCTTCACCATCCCTACCCAGAGCACTACCCCTCGCCCTAGGCCTACGCCTATCACTACCTCTGGTCCTACCCCTACACCTGGCCCTACAGCTCCCCCGACCCATAGGCCCACCCCCACGCCTACCCCTAGCCACAGCTCCCACTCCTGGCCCTAGGCCTACTCCGAGTTTTACCTCGACACCCACCTTTTGCCCTATGCCTACCCCAGCGCTACGTATACCGCTCCCACTAGCCCTAGCTCGGGCAGTATACCAACGCCCATGGCTCCCTCTAGTACGAGGCCTAGAACTTGCCCATCGCTGACCGTTACACCTTGCCCTTTTTAGCGTTAGGGTTAGGGTTAGGGTTAGGGTTAGTGTTAGGGTTTAAAGTTAGGGTTAGGGTTAGGGTTGGTGTTAGGGTTACGGTTATGGTTAGGGTTAGGTTTGGTGTTAGGTATAGGGATAGGGTTAGTGTTAGTGTTAGGGTTAGGGTTGGTGTTAGGGTTAGGGTTAGGGTTAGGGTTATGGTTAGGGTTAGGGTTATGTTACCCCGAGCACTACCCCTCGCCCTAGGCCTACGCCTAGCACTAACTCTGGTCCTACCCCTACCCCTGGCTCTACAGCTCCCCCTACCCATAGGCCCACTTCCATCCCTACTCCTAGCCACAACTCCAACTCCTGGCCCAAAATTACTCCGAGGATTACCCCGACACCCACCCCTTGCCCTTTGCCTACCCAGCGCTACGCCTACAGCTCCCACTAGCCCTACCTCGGGCCCTAGACCAACGCTCAGTGCTCACTCTATTCCGAAGTCTAGCACTTGCACGTCGCCGACCAGTACACCTTGCCCTACCGATAGCCAGAGCACTAACCCGTGTCCTACGATATCACCCTGGACCCACCATTAGTCACACCCTAATCCAGCCCTACACCCGTTCCGAGTCCTAGGACTACCCGGGGCCCTCCCGTGACACCTACCCCTAGCCCTCGGCCAACCCCTACCACTACCACTAGTCCTAGGCCTAACATGAGCCCTAAGACTAACACTGCCCGTGGGCCTCTGCCAACCACTAGCCCATCACCTAACCCTACCCAGAGCACTACCCCTCGCCCTAGGTCTACGCCTAGCACTACCTCTGGTCGTACCGCTACCCCTGGCCCTACAGCTCCCCCTACCCATAGGCCCACCCAAATCTCTATCCCTAGCCACAGCTCCAACTCCTGGCACTAGGCCTAGTCCGAGGTTTACCCCGACACCCACCCCTTGCCGTATGCCTACCCCAGCACTACGCCTATCACTCCCACTAGCCCTAGCTCGGGCCCTAGACCAACGCCCAGTGCTCATCTACTCGGAGGCCTAGCACTTGCCCGTCGCCGACCAGTACACATTGAACTACGATTAGCTAGAGCACTAAGCCGTGTCCTACGAAATCACATGGACCCACCATTAGTCACACCCTAATCCAGCCCTACACCCGTTCCGAGTCCTAGGACTACCCGGAGCCCTCCCGTGACAGTTACCCCTAGCCCTCGCCCATCCCCTACCACTACCACTAGTCCTAGGCCTAACATGAGTCCTAAACCTAACACTGCCCGTGGGCCTCTGCCAACCACTAGCCCTTCACCTAACCCTACCCCGAGCACTACCCCTCGCCCTAGTCTTACGCCTAGCACTACCTCTGGTCCTACCCCTACCCCTGGCCCTACAGCTCCCCCTACCCATGGGCCCACCACCATCACTACCCCTAGCCACAACTCCAATTCCTGGCCAAAAGCCTACTCCGAAGTTTACCCCAACACCCACCCCTTGCCCTATGCCTACCCCATCGCTACGCCTACCGCTCCTACTAGCCCTAGCTCGGGAGCTAGACCAACGCCCAGTGCTCCCTTTAGTCAGAGGCCTACCACTTGCCTGAGGCCGACCAGTACGCCTTGCCCTTGTTAGGGTTAGGGTTAGGATTAGGGTTAGGGTTAGGGTTAGGATTAGGGTTTAGGGTTAGGGTTAGGGTTAGGGTTGGTGTTAGGGTTAGGGTTAGGTTTAGGGTTAGGGTTAGGGTTGGTGTTAGGGTTAGGGTTTGGGTTAGGGTTAGGATTACGGTTAGGTTGGTGTTAGGGTTAGAGTTAGTGTTAGGGTTAGGGTTGGTGTTAGGTATAGGGTTAGGGTTAGGGTTAGGGTTAGGGTTAGGGTTGGTGTTAGGGTTAGGGTTAGGGTAAGGGTTAGTGTTAGGGTTAGGGTTAGGGTTAGGGTTAGGATTAGGGTTAGGGTTGGTGTTAGGGTTAGGGTTAGAATTCGGGTTAGGGTTGGTGTTAGGTATAGGGTTAGGGTTAGGGTTAGGGTTAGGGTTGGTGTTAGGGTTAGGGTTAGGATTAGGGTTAGGGTTGGTGTTAGGTTTAGGGTTAGGGTTAGGTTTAGGGTTAGGGTTGGTGTTAGGGTTAGGGTTAGGGTTAGGGTTAGGGTAATAGGATTAGGGTTAGGGTTGGTGTTAGGGTTAGAGTTAGGGTTAGGGTTAGGGTTGGTGTTAGGTATAGGGTTAGGGTTAGGGTTAGGGTTAGGGTTGGTGTTAGGGTTAGAGTTAGGGTAAGGGTTAGTGTTAGGGTTAGGGTTAGGGTTAGGGTTAGGATTAGGGTTACGGTTGGTGTTAGGGTTAGGGTTACGGTTCGGGTTAGGGTTGGTGTTAGGTATAGGGTTAGGGTTAGGGTTAGGGTTAGGGTTGGTGTTAGGGTTAGGGTTAGGGTTAGGGTTAGGGTTGGTGTTAGGTTTAGGGATAGGGTTAGGTTTAGGGTTAGGGTTGGTGTTAGGGATGGGGGTGGGCCTATGGGTAGGGGGAGCTGTAGGGCCAGGGGTAGGGGTAGGATCAGAGGTAGTGCTAGGCGTATGCCTAGGGCGAGGGGTAGTGCTCGGGGTAACCTAACCGTAACCCTAACCCTAACCCTAACCCTAAACCTAACCCTAACCCTAACACAAACCCTAACCCTAACCCTAACCCTAATCCTAAACCTAACCCTAAACCTAACACCAACCCTAACCCTAACCCTAACCCTAACCCTAACAAGGGCAAGGTGTACTGGTCAGCGACGGGCAAGTTCTAGGCCTCAAACTAGAGGGAGCCATGGGCGTTGGTCTAGGGCTTGAGCTATGGCTAGTGGGAGCGGTAGGCGTAACGCTGGGGTAGGCATAGGTTAAGGGGTGGGTGTCGAGGTAAACCTCGGTGTAGGCCTAGGGCCAGGTGTGGGAGCTGTGGCTAGGGGTAGGGGTGGGCGTGGGCCTATGGGTAGGGGGAGCTTTAGGGCCAGGGGTAGGGGTAGGACCAGAGGTAGTGCTAGACGTAGGCCTAGGGCGAGGGGTAGTGCTCGGGGTAGGGTTAGTTGAAGGGCTAGTGGTTGGCAGAGGCCCACGGGCAGTGTTAGGGTTAGTGCTCATGTTAAGCCTAGGACTAGTGGTAGTGGTAGGGATTGGCCGAAGGCTAGGGGTAGGTGTCACGGGAGGGCTCCGGGTAGGTCTAGGACTCGGAACAGGTGTAGGGCTGGATTACGGTTGGTAAGGGTGAATCCAGAATGATGTCGTAGGACACGGGTTATTGCTCTGGCTAACGGTAGGGCAAAATGTACTGGTCGGCGACGGGCAAGTGCTAGGCCTCGGACTAGATGAGCACTGGGCGTTGGTCTAGGGCCCGAGCTAGGGCTAGTGGGAGCGTTAGGCGTAGCGCTGGGGTAGGCATAGGGCAAGAGGTGGGTGTCGGGGTAAACCTCGGAGTCGGCCTAGTGCCAGGAGTTGTAGCTGTGGGTAGGGGTAGGGATTTGGGTGGGCCTATGGTTAGTGGGAGCTGTAGGACCAGGGGTAGCGGTAGGACCAGAGGTAGTGCTAGGCATAGGCCTAGGGCGAGGGGTAGTGCTCTGGGTAGGGATGGTGAAGGGCTAGTTGTTGGCTGAGGCCCACGGACAGTGTTAGTCTTAGGGCTCATGTTAGGCCTAGGACTAGTGGTAGTGGTAGGGGTTGGCCGAGGGCTAGGGATAGGTGTCACGGGAGGGCTCCGGGTAGTCCTAGGACTCGGAACGGGTGTAGAACTGGATTAGGGTGTGGTAAGTGTTGGTCCAGGGTGATTTTGTAGGACACGGGTTAGTGCTCTGGCTAAAGGTAGGGCAAGGTGTACTGGTCGGTGTCGGGCAAGTGGTAGGCCTCGGACTAGAGAAAGCACTGGGCGTTGGTCTACGGCCCGAGCTAGGGCTAGTGGGAGCGTTAGGCGTAGCACTGGGGTAGGCATAGGGCAAAGGGTGGGTGTCGGGGTAAACCTCGGAGTAGGCTTTGGGCCAGGAGTTGGAGTTGTGGCTAGGGGTAGGGATGGGGGTGGGCCTATGGGTATGGGGAGCTGTAGGACCAGGGTTATGGGTAGGACCAGAAGTAGTGCCAGGCGTAGGCCTAGTGCGAGGGGTAGTGCTCGGGGTAACCTAACCCCAACACTAACCCTAACCCTAATATCAACCCTAACCCTAACATTAAACCTAACCCTAACCCTAAACCTAACACCAACCCTAACCCTAATCCTAACCCTAACCTTAACTTTAACCCTAACCCTAACACCAACCCTAACCCTCACCCTAACCCTAACCCTAACCCTAACCCTAAACCTAACACCAACCCTAACCCTAACCCTAACCCTAACCCAAACACCAACCCTAAACCCTAACCCTATTCCTAAACCCGAATCCTAACCCTAACCCTAACCCTAATTCTAACCCTAACAAGGGCAAAGTGTACTGGTCAGTGACGGGCAAGTTCTAGGCCTCGGACTAGAGGGAGCCATGGGCGTTGGTCTAGGGCCCGAGCTAGGGCTAGTGGGAGCATTAGGCGTGACGCTGGGGTAGGCATAGGGCAAGGGGTGGGTGTCGAGGTAAACCTCGGAGTTGGCCTAGGGCCAGGAGTGGGAGCTGTGGCTAGGGGTAGGGATGGGGGTGGGCCTATAAATAGGGGGAGCTGTAGGGCCTCGGGTAGGGGTAGGACCAGAGGTAGTGCTACGCGTAAGCCTAGGGCGTGGCGTAGTGCTCGGGGTAGGGTTATGTGAAGGGCTAGTGGTTGGCAGAGGCCCACGGGCAGTGTTAGGGTTAGGGCTCATGTTAGGCCTAGGACTAGTGGTAGTGGTAGGGGATGGGCGAGGTCTAGGGGTAACTGTCACGGGAGGGCTCCGGGTAGTCCTAGGACTCCGAACGGAAGTAGGGCTGGATTAGGGTGTGGCTAATGGTGGGTCCAGTGTGATTTCGTAGGACACGGGTTAGTGCTCTGGCTATCGGTAGGGCAAGGTGTATTGCTTGGCGACGGGCAAGTGCTAGGCTTCGGACTAGAGTGAGCACAGGGCGTTGGTTTAGGGCCCGAGGTAGGCTAGTGGGAGCGGTAGGTGTAGCGCTGGGGTAGGCAAAGGGCAAGGGGTGGGTGTCGGGGTAAACCTCGGAGTAGACCTAGGACCAGGAGTTGGAGCTGTGGCTAGGGGTAGGGATGGTGGTGGGCCTATGGGTAGGGGGAGCTGTAGGAACAGGGGTAGGTGTAGGACCAGAGGTAGTCCTAGGCGTAGGCCTAGGAAGAGGGGTAGTGCTCAGGGTAACCTAACCCTAACCCTAACACCAACCCTAAACTAGGCGTAGCGCTGGGGTAGGCAAAGGGCAAGGGGTGGGTGTCGAGGTAAACCCCGGAGTAGGCCTAGGGCCAGGAGTGGGATCTGTGGCTAGGGGTAGGGATGGGGGTGGGCCTATAAGTAGGGGGAGCAGTAGAACCAGGGGTAGGGGTAGGACCAGAGGTAGTGCTAGGCGTAAGCCTAGGGCGAGGGGTTGTGCGCGTGGTAGGGTTAGGTGAAGGGCTAGTGATTGGCAGAGGCCCACGGGCAGTGTTAGGGTTAGGGCTCATGTAAGGCCTAGGACTAGTGGTAGTGGTAGGGGATGGCCGAGGGCTAGGGGTAACTGTCACAAGAGGGCTCCGGGTAGTCCTAGGACTGCGAACGGATGTAGGGCTGGATTAGGGTGTGGCTAATGGTGGGTCCAGGGTGATTTCGTAGGACACGGGTTAGTGCTCTGGCTATCGGTAGGGCAGGTGTACTGGTGGCGACGGGCAAGTGCTAGGATTCGGACTAGAGTGAGCACTGGGCGTTGGTCTAGGGCCCGAGGTAGGGCTAGTGGGAGCGGTAGGCGTAGCGCTGGGGTAGGCAAAGGGCAAGGGTTGGTTGTCGAGGTAAACCTCGGAGTAGGCCTAGGGCCAGGAGTGGGAGCTGTGGCTAGGGGTAGGGGAGGGGGTGGGCCTATGGGTAGGGGGAGCTGTAGGGACAGTGGTAGGGGTGGGACCAGAGGTAGTGCTAGGCGTAGGCCTAGGGCGAGGGGTAGTGCTCAAGGTAACCTAACACTAACCCTAACCCTATCACTAACCCTAACCCTAACCCTAACCCTAACACCAACCCTAACCCTAAACCTAATGCTAACCCTAACCCTATACCTAACACCAACCCTAACCCTGACCCTAACCTTAACCCTAACACCAACCCTAACCCTAACCCTAACCCTAACCCTAACCCTAACCCTAACCATAACCCTAACCCTATACCTAATAGCAACCCTAAGCCTAACACCAACCCTAACCCTAACCCTAACCCTATACCTAACACCAACCCTAACCCTAACCCTAACACCAACCCTAACCCTAACCCTAACCCTAACCCTATACCTAACACCAACCCTAACCCTAACCCTAAACCCTAACCCTAACCCTAACCCTAACCTGAACCCTAAATTAGAATTAGGGTTAGAGTTAGGGTTAGGGTTAGGATTAGGGTTAGGGTTAGGGTTAGGGTTTAGGGTTGGTGTTACAGTTAGGGTTAGGGTTAGGGTTAGGGTTAGGGTTAGGGTTAGGGTTAGGGTTAGGGTTGGTGTTAGGGTTAGGGTTAGGGTTAAGGTTAGGGTTAGGATTAGGGTTAGGGTTGGTGTTAGGTTTAGGGTTAGGGTTAGAGTTAGTGTTAGGGTTAGGGTTGATGTTAGGGTTAGGGTTAGGGTTAGGGTTAGGGTTAGGGTTAGGTTACCCCGAGCACTACCCCTCGCCCTAGGCCTACGCCTGGCACTACCTCTGGTCCTACTCCTACCCCTGGCCCTACAGCTCCCCCTACCCATAGGCCCACACCCATCCCTACCCCTAGCCACAGCTCCCACTCCTGGTCCTAGGCCTACTCCGAGGTTTACCCCGACACACACCCCTTGCACTTTGCCTACCACAGCGCTACGCCTACCGCTCCCACTAGCCCTACCTCGGGCCCTAGACCAACGCCCAGTGCTCACTCTAGTCCGAAGCCTAGCACTTGCCCGTCACCGACCAGTACACCTTGCCCTACCGATATCCAGATCACTAACCCTTGTCCTACGAAATCACCCTGGACCCACCATTAGCCACACCCTAATCCAGCCCTACACCTGTTCTGAGTCTTAGGACTACCCGGAGCCCTCCCATGACACCTACCCCTAGCCCTCGGCCAACCCCTACCACTACCACTAGTTTTAGGCTTAACATGAGCCCTAACCCTAACACTGCCCGTGGGCCTCTGCCAACCACTAGCCCTTCAACTAACCCTACCCCGAGCACTACCCCTCGCCCTAGGCCTACGCCTAGCACTACCTCTGGTCCTACCCCTACCCCTGGCACTACAGCTCCCCCTACCCCTGGGCCCACCCCCATCCCTACCCCTAGCCAATACTCCTACTCCTGGCCCAAAGCCTATTCCGAGGTTTACATCGACACCCACCCCTTGCCCTATGCCTACCCCAGCACTACGCCTAACGCTCCCACTAGCCCTAGCTCGGGCCCTAGACCAACGCCCATGGCTCCCTCTAGTCCGAGGCCTAGAACTTGCCAGTCGCTGACCAGTACACCTTGCCCTTGTTAGGGTTAGGGTTAGGGTTAGGGTTAGGGTTAGGGTTAGGGTTAGGATTAGGGTTAAGGGTTAGGGTTAGGGTTAGGGTTGGTGATAGGTTTAGGGTTAGGGTTAGGGTTAGGGTTGGTGTTAGGTTTAGGGTTAGGGTTAGGGTTAGGGTTAGGGTTAGGGTTGGTGTTAGGGTTAGGGTTAGGGTTAGGGTTAGGATTAGGTTTAGGGTTGGTGTTAGGGTTAGGGTTAGGGTTAGGGTTAGGGTTAGGGTTGGTGTTAGGGTTAGGGTTAGGGTTAGGGTTAGGGTTGGTGTTAGGTATAGGGTTAGGGTTAGGGTTAGGGTTAGGGTTAGTGTTAGGGTTAGGGTTAGGGTTAGGATTAGGGTTAGGGTTGGTGTTAGGGTTAGGGTTAGGGTTAGGGTTAGGGTTAGGGTTATGGTTGGTGTTAGGCATAGGGTTGCTGTTAGGGTTAGGGTTTGGGTTAGGGTTGGTGTTAGGGTTAGGGTTAGGGTTAGGGTTAGGGTTGGTGTTTGGGTTAGGGTTAGGGTTAGGATTAGGGTTAGGGTTGGTGTTAGGGTTAATGTTAGGGTTAGGGTTAGCGTTGGTGTTAGGGTTAGGGTTAGGGTTAGGGTTAGGGTTAGGGTTGGTGTTAGGGTTAGGGTTAGGTTTAGGGTTAGGGTTGGTGTTAGGTATAGGGTTAGGTTTAGGGTTAGGGTTAGGTTTAGGGTTGGTGTTAGGGTTAGGGTTAGGGTTAGGGTTAGTGTTAGTGTTAGGGTTAGGGTTAGGGTTAGGTTAACCCGAGCACTACCACTCGCCCTAGGCTTACGCCTAGCACTACCTCTGGTCCTACCCCTACCCCTGGCCCTACAGCTCCCCCTACTTCTGGGCCCACCCCCATCCCTACCCCTAGCCAAAACTCCAACTCCTGGCCCAAAGCCTCCTCCGAAGTTTACCCCGACACCCACCCCTTGCCCTATGCCTACCCCAGTGCTACGCCTACCGCTCCCACTAGCCCTAGCTCGGGCCCTAGACCAACGCCCAGTGCTCTCTCTAGTCAGAGGCCTACCACTTGCCCGAGGCCGACCAGTATACCTTGCCCTACCGTTAGCCAGAGCAGTAACCCGTGTCCTACGAAATCACCCTGGACCCACCCTTACCACACCCTAATCCAGCCCTACACCTGTTCTGAGTCCTAGGACTACCCCGAGACCTCCCGTGACACCTACCCCTAGCCCTCGGCCCACCCCTACCACTACCACTAGTCCTAGGCTTAACATGAGCCCTAACCCTAACACTGCCCGTGGGCCTCTGCCAACCACTAGCCCTTCAACTAACCCTACCCCGAGCACTACCCCTCGCCCTAGGCCTACGCCTAGCACTACCTCTGGTCCTACCCCTACCCCTGGCCCTAGAGCTCCTCCTACCCAGGGCCCACCCCCATCCCTACCCCTAGCCAAAACTCCAACTTCTGGCCCAAAGCCTACTCCGAAGTTTACCCCGACACCCACCCCTTGCCCTATGCCTATCCCAGCGCTACGCCTACCGCTCCCACTAGCCCTAGCTCGGGCCCTAGACCAACGCCCAGTGCTCTCTTTAGTCAGAGGCCTACCTCTTGCCCGAGGCCGACCAGTACACCTTGCCCTACCGTTAGCCAGAGCAGTAACCCGTGTCCTACGAAATCACCCTGGACCCACCCTTACCACACCCTAATACAGCCCTACACCTGTTCCGAGTCCTAGGACTACCCGGAGCCATTTCGTGACACCTACCCTAGCCCTCGGCCAACCCCTACCACTACCACTAGTCCTAGGCTTAACATGAGCCCTAACCGTAACACTGCCCGTGGGCCTCTGCCAAACACTAGTCCTTCAACTAACCCTACCTCGAGCACTACCCCTCGTTCTAGGACTACACCTAGCACTACCTCTGGTCCTACCACTACCCCTGGCCCTACAGCTCCCCCTACCCATAGGCCCACCCCCACCCCAACCCCTAGCCACAGCTCCCACTCCTGGCCCTAGGCCTACTCCGAGGTTTACCTCGACACCCACCCCTTGCCCTATACCTAACCCAGCGCTACGCCTAACGCTCCCACTAGCCCTAGCTCGGGCCCTAGACCAACGCCCATGGCTCCCTCTAGTCCGAGGCCTGAACTTGCCCGTTGCTGACTAGTACACATTGCCCTTGATAGGGTTAGGGTAAGGGTTAGGGTTAGGGTTAGGGTTAGGGTTGGTGTTAGGGTTAGGGTTAGGGTTAGTGTTAGGGTTAGGGTTAGAGTTAGGGTTAGGATTAGGGTTAGGGTTGGTGTTAGGGTTAGGGTTAGGGTTAGGGTTAGGTTCGTGTTAGGCATAGGGTCAGGGTTAGGGTTAGGGTTAGGGTTAGGGTTGGTGTTAGGGTTAGCGTTAGGGTTAGGGTTAGGGTTGGTGTTAGGGTTAGGATTAGGGTTGGGGTTAGGGTTAGGGTTAGGAGTTGGTGTTAGGGTTAGGGTTAGGGTTAGGTTTAGGGTTGATGTTAGGTATAGAATTAGGGTTAGGGTTAGGGTTAGGGTTGGTGTTAGGGTTAGGGTTAGGGTTAGGGGTAGTGTTAGGGTTAGGGTTAGGGTTAGGGTTAGGTTACCCCGAGCACTACCCCTCGCCCTAGGCCTACGCCTAGCACTACCTCTGGTCCTACCCCTACCCCTGTCCCTACAGCTCCCCCTACCCATAGGCCCACCCCCATCCCTACCCCTAGCCACAGCTCCCACTCCTGGTCCTAGGCCTACTCCGAGGTTTACCCCGACACCCACCCCTTGCCCTTTGCCTACCCCAGCGCTACGCCTACCGCTCCCACTAGCCCTACCTCGGGCCCTAGACCAACGCCCAATGCTCACTCTAGTCTGAAGCCTAGCACTTGCCCGTCGATAACCAGTACACCTTGCCCTACCGTTAGCCAGAGCAGTAACCCGTGTCCTACGAAATCACCCTGGACCCACCCTTACCACACCCTAATACAGCCCTACACCTGTTCCGAGTCCTAGGACTACCCGGAGCCATTTCGTGACACCTACCCCTAGCCCTCGGCCAACCCCTACCACTACCACTAGTCCTAGGCTTAACATGAGCCCTAACCCTAACACTGCCCGTGGGCCTCTGCCAAACACTAGACCTTCAACTAACCCTACCTCGAGCACTACCCCTCGTACTAGGACTACGCCTAGCACTACCTCTGGTCCTACCACTACCCCTGGCCCTACAGCTCCCCCTACCCATAGGCCCACCCCCACCCCTACCCCTAGCCACAGCTCCCACTCCTGGCCCTAGGCCTACTCCGAGGTTTACCTCGACACCCACCCCTTGCCCTATACCTAACCCAGCGCTACGCCTAACGCTCCCACTAGCCCTAGCTCGGGCCCTAGACCAACGCCCATGGCTCCCTCTAGTCCGAGGCCTAGAACTTGCCCGTTGCTGACTAGTACACATTGCCCTTGATAGGGTTAGGGTAAGGGTTAGGGTTAGGGTTAGGGTTAGGGTTAGGGATGGTGTTAGTGTTAGGGTTAGGGTTAGTGTTAGGGTTAGGGTTAGAGTTAGGGTTAGGATTAGGATTAGGGTTGGTGTTAGGGTTAGGGTTAGGGTTAGGGTTAGGTTCGTGTTAGGCATAGGGTCAGGGTTAGGGTTATGGTTATGGTTAGGGTTGGTGTTAGGGTTAGCGTTAGGGTTAGGGTTAGGGTTGGTGTTAGGGTTAGGGTTAGGGTTAGGGTTAGGGTTTGGGTTAGGGTTAGGGGTTGTGTTAGGGTTAGAGTTAGGGTTAGGGTTAGGGTTGGTGTTAGGTATAGGGTTAGGGTTAGGGTTAGGGTTAGGGTTAGGGTTGGTGTTAGGGTTAGGGTTAGGGTTAGGGTTAGTGTTAGGGTTAGGGTTAGGGTTAGGTTTAGGTTACCCCGAGCACTACCCCTCGCCCTAGGCCTACGCCTAGCACTACCTCTGGTGGTACCCCTACCCCTGTCCCTACAGCTCCCCCTACCCATAGGCCCACCCCCATCCCTACCCCTAGCCACAGCTCCCACTCCTGGTCCTCGGCCTACTCCGAGGTTTACCCCGACACCCACCCCTTGCTTTTTGCCTACCCCAGCGCTACGCCTACCGCTCCCACTAGCCCTACCTCGGGCCCTAGACCAACGCCCAATGCTCACTCTAGTCAAAGCCTAGCACTTGCCCGTCGCCAACCAGTACACCTTGCCCTACCGATAGCCAGAACACTAACCCGTGTCCTACGAAATCACCCTGGACCCACCATTAGCCACACCCTAATCCAGCCCTACATCCGTTCGGAGTCCTAGGACTACCAGGAGCCCTCCCGTGACAGTTACCCCTAGCCCTCGCCCATCCCTACCACTACCACTAGTCCTAGGCCTAACATGAGCCATAACCCTAACACTGCCCGTGGGCCTCTGACAACCACTAGCCCTTCACCTAACCCTACCCCGAGCACTACCCCTCGCCCTAGGCTTACGCGTAGCACTAACTCTGGTCCTACCCCTACCCGTGGCTTTACAGCTCCCCCTACTTATAGGCCCACCCCCATCCCTACCCCTAGCCACAGCTCCCACTCCTGGCCCTAGGCCTACTCCGAGGTTTACCTCGACACCCACCCCTTGCCCTATGCCTACCCCAGCGCTACGCCTACCGCTCCCACTAGCCCTAGCTCGGGCACTAGACCAACGCACATGGCTCCCTCTAGTTCGAGGCCTAGAACTTGCCCGTCGCTGACCAGTACACTTTGCCCTTGTTAGGGTTAGAATTAGGGTTAGAATTAGGGTTAGGGTTAGATTTAGGGTTTAGGGTTAGGGTAAGGGTTTAGGGTTGGTGTTAGTGTTAGTGTTAGGGTTAGGGTTAGGGTTGGTGTTAGGTTTAGGGTTAGGGTTAGGGTTAGGGTTGGTGTTAGGGTTAGGGTTAGGGTTAAGGTTAGGGTTAGGATTAGGGTTAGGGTTGGTGTTAGGTTTAGGGTTAGGGTTAGGGTTAGTGTTAGGGTTAGGGTTGATGTTCGGGTTAGGGTTAGGGTTAGGGTTTGGGTTAGGTTATCCCGAGCACTACGCCTCGCCCTAGGCCTACGCCTGGCACAACCTCTGGTCCTACCCCTACCCCTGGCCCTACAGCTCCCCCTACCCATAGGCCCACCCCCATCCCTACCCGTAGCCACAGCTCCCACTCCTGGTCCTAGGCCTACTCCGAGGTTTACCCCGACACACACCCCTTGCCCTTTGCCTACCACAGCGCTACGCCTACCGCTCCCACTAGCCCTACCTCGGGCCCTAGACCAACGCCCAGTGCTCACTCTAGTCCGAAGCCTAGCACTTGCCCGTCACCGACCAATACACCTTGCCCTACCGATAGCCAGATAACTAACCATTTTCCTACGAAATCACCCTGGACCCAAAATTAGCCACACCCTAATCCAGCCCTACACCTGTTCTGAGTCTTAGGACTACACAGAGCCCTCCCGTGACACCTACCCCTAGCCCTCGGCCAACCCCTAACACTACCACTAGTCCTAGGCTTAACATGAGCCCTAACCCTAACACTGCCCGTGGGCCTCTGCCAAACACTAGCCCTTCAACTAACACTACCCCGAGCACTACACCTCGCCCTAGGCCTACTCCTAGCACTACCTCTGGTCCTACCACTACCCCTGGCCCTACAGCTCCCCGTACACATAGGACCACCCCCACCCCTACCCCTAGCCACAGCTCCCACTCCTGGCCCTAGGCCTACTCCGAGGTTTACCTCGACACCCACCCCTTGCTTTTTGCCTACCCCAGCGCTACGCCGACCGCTCCCACTAGCCCTACCTCGGGCCCTAGACCAACGCCCAGTGCTCACTCTAGTCCGAAGCCTAGCACTTGCCCGTCGCCAACCAGTACACCTTGCCCTACCGATAGCCAGAGCACTTACCCATGTCCTACGAAATCACCCTGGACCCACCCTTACCACACCCTAATACAGCCCTACACCTGTTCCGAGTCCTAGGACTACCCGGAGCCATTTCGTGACACCTACCCCTAGTCCTCGGCCAACCCCTACCACTACCACTAGTCCTAGGCTTAACATGAGCCCTAACCCTAACACTGCCCGTGGGCCTCTGCCAAACACTAGCCCTTCAACTAACACTACCCCGAGCACTACCCCTCGCCCTAGGCCTACGCCTAGCACTACCTCTGGTCCTACCCCTACCCCTGGCCCTACAGCTCCTCCTACCCAGGGCCCACCCCCATCCCTACCCCTAGCCAAAACTCCAACTTCTGGCCCAAAGCCTACTCCGAAGTTTACCCCGACACCCACCCCTTGCCCTATGCCTATCCCAGCGCTACGCCTACCGCTCCCACTAGCCCTAGCTCGGGACCTAGACCAACGCCCAGTGCTCTCTCTAGTCAGAGGCCTACCACTTGCCCGAGGCCGACCAGTACTCCTTGCCATACCGTTAGCCAGAGCAGTAACCCGTGTCCTACGAAATCACCCTGGACCCTCCCTTACCACACCCTAATACAGCCCTACACCTGTTCCGAGTCCTAGGACTACCCGGAGCCATTTCGTGACACCTACACCTAGCCCTCGGCCAACCCCTACCACTACCACTAGTCCTAGGCTTAACATGTGCCCTAACCCTAACACTGCCCGTGGGCCTCTGCCAACCACTAGCCCTTCAACTAACCCTACCCCGAGCACTACCCCTCGCCCTAGGCTTACGCCTAGCACTAACTCTGGTCCTACCCCTACCCCTGGCCCTACAGCTCCCCCTACTTCTGGGCCCACCCCCATCCCTACCCCTAGCCAAAACTCCAACTCCTGGCCCAAAGACTACTCCGAGGTTTACCTCGACACCCACCCCTTGCTTTTTGCCTACCCCTGCGCTACGCCTACCTCTCCCACTAGCCCTACCTCGGGCCCTAGACCAATGCCCAGTGCTCACTCTAGTCCGAAGCCTAGCACTTGCCGGTCGCCAACCAGTACACCTTGCCCTACCGATAGCCAGAGCACTAACCCGTGTCCTACGAAATCACCCTGGAACCACCATTAGCCACACCCTAATCCAGCCCTACATCCGTTCGGAGTCCTAGGACTACCCGGAGCCCTCCCGTGACAGTTACCCCTAGCCCTCACCCATCCCCTACCACTACCACTAGTCCTAGGCCTAACATGAGCCCTAACCCTAACACTGCCAGTGGGTCTCTGCCAACCACTAGCCCTTCACCTAACCCTACCCCGAGCACTACCCCTCGCCCTAGGCTTACGCGTAGCACTACTCTGGTCCTACCCCTACCCGTGGCCCTACAGCTCCCCCTACTTATAAGCCCACCCCCATCCCTACACCTAGCCACAGATCCCACTCCTGGCCCTAGGCCTACTCCGAGGTTTACCTCGACACCCACCCCTTGCCCTATGCCTACCCCAGCGCTACGCCTACCGCTCCACTAGCCCTAGCTCGGGCACTAGACCAACGCCCATGGCTCCCTCTAGTCCGAGGCCTAGAACTTGCCCGTCGCTGACCAGTACACTTTGCCCTTGTTAGGGTTAGAATTAGGGTTAGGGTTAGGGTTAGGGTTAGGATTAGGGTTTAGGGTTAGGGTTAGGGTTTAGGGTTGGTGTTAGCCTTAGTGTTAGGGTTAGGGTTAGGGTTGGTGTTAGGTTTAGGGTTAGGGTTAGGGTTAGGGTTAGGGTTAGGGTTAGGGTTGGTGTTAGGGTTAGGGTTAGGGTTAAGGTTAGGGTTAGGATTAGGTTTAGAGTTGGTGTTAGGTTTAGGGTTAGGGTTAGGGTGAGTGTTAGGGTTAGGGTTGATGTTAGGGTTAGGGTTAGGGTTGATGTTAGGGTTAGGGTTAGGGTTAGGGTTAGGGTTAGGGTTAGGTTACCCCGAGCACTACCCCTCGCCCTAGGCCTACGCCTGGCACAACCTCTGGTCCTACCCCTACCCCTGGCCCTACAGCTCCCCCTACCCATAGGCCCACCCCCATCCCTACCCCTAGCCACAGCTCCCACTCCTGGTCCTAGGCCTACTCCGAGGTTTACCCCGACACACACCCCTTGCCCTTTGCCTACCACAGCGCTACGCCTACCGCTCCCACTAGCCCTACCTCGGGCCCTAGACCAACGCCGAGTGCTCACTCTAGTCCGAAGCCTAGCACTTGGCCGTCACCGACCAGTATTCCTTGCCCTACCGATAGCCAGATCACTAACCCTTGTCCTACGAAATCACCCTGGACCCACAATTAGCCACACCCTAATCCAGCCCTACACCTGTTCTGAGTCTTAGGACTACCCGGAGCCCTCCCGTGACACCTACCCCTAGCCCTCGGCCAACCCCTACCACTACCACTAGTCCTGGGCTTAACGTGAGCCCTAACCCTAACACTGCCCCTGGGCCTCTGCCAAACACTAGCCCTTCAACTAACCCTACCCCGAGCACTACCCCTCGCCCTAGGCCTACGCCTAGCACTACATCTGGTCCTACTCCTACCCCTGGCCCTACAGCTCCCCCTACTTCTGGGCCCACCCCCATCCCTACCCCTAGCCAAAACTCCAACACCTGGCCCAAAGCCTACTCCGAAGTTTACCCCGACACCCACCTCTTGCCCTATGACTACCCCAGCGCTACGCCTACCGCTCCCACTAGCCCTAGCTCGGGCCCTAGACCAACGCCCAGTGCTCTCTCTAGTCAGAGGCCTACCACTTGCCCGAGGCCGACCAGTACAAGTTGCCCTACCGTTAGCCAGAGCAGTAACCCGTGTCCTACGAAATCACCCTGGACCCACCCTTACCACACCCTAATACAGCCCTACACCTGTTCCGAGTCCTAGGACTACCCGGAGCCATTTCGTGACACCTACCCCTAGCCCTCGGCCAACCCCTACCACTACCACTAGTCCTAGGCTTAACATGAGCCCTAACCCTAACACTGCCCGTGGGCCTCTGCCAAACACTAGACCTTCAACTAACCCTACCTCGAGCACTACCCCTCGTACTAGGACTACGCCTAGCACTACCTCTGGTCCTACCACTACCCCTGGCCCTACAGCTCCCCCTACCCATAGGCCCACCCCCACCCCTACACCTAGCCACAGCTCCCACTCCTGGCCCTAGGCCTACTCCGAGGTTTACCTCGACACCCACCCCTTGCCCTATACCTAACCCAGCGCTACGCCTAACGCTCCCACTAGCCCTAGCTCGGGCCCTAGACCAACGCCCATGGCTCCCTCTAGTCCGAGGCCTAGAACTTGCCCGTTGCTGACTAGTACACATTGCCCTTGATAGGGTTAGGGTAAGGGTTAGGGTTAGGGTTAGGGTTAGGGTTAGGGATGGTGTTAGTGTTAGGGTTAGGGTTAGTGTTAGGGTTAGGGTTAGAGTTAGGGTTAGGATTAGGATTAGGGTTGGTGTTAGGGTTAGGGTTAGGGTTAGGGTTAGGTTCGTGTTAGGCATAGGGTCAGGGTTAGGGTTATGGTTATGGTTAGGGTTGGTGTTAGGGTTAGCGTTAGGGTTAGGGTTAGGGTTGGTGTTAGGGTTAGGGTTAGGGTTAGGGTTAGGGTTTGGGTTAGGGTTAGGGGTTGGTGTTAGGGTTAGAGTTAGGGTTAGGGTTAGGGTTGGTGTTAGGTATAGGGTTAGGGTTAGGGTTAGGGTTAGGGTTAGGGTTGGTGTTAGGGTTAGGGTTAGGGTTAGGGTTAGTGTTAGGGTTAGGGTTAGGGTTAGGTTTAGGTTACCCCGAGCACTACCCCTCGCCCTAGGCCTACGCCTAGCACTACCTCTGGTGGTACCCCTACCCCTGTCCCTACAGCTCCCCCTACCCATAGGCCCACCCCCATCCCTACCCCTAGCCACAGCTCCCACTCCTGGTCCTCGGCCTACTCCGAGGTTTACCCCGACACCCACCCCTTGCTTTTTGCCTACCCCAGCGCTACGTCTACCGCTCCCACTAGCCCTACCTCGGGCCCTAGACCAACGCCCAATGCTCACTCTAGTCAAAGCCTAGCACTTGCCCGTCGCCAACCAGTACACCTTGCCCTACCGATAGCCAGAACACTAACCCGTGTCCTACGAAATCACCCTGGACCCACCATTAGCCACACCCTAATCCAGCCCTACATCCGTTCGGAGTCCTAGGACTACCAGGAGCCCTCCCGTGACAGTTACCCCTAGCCCTCGCCCATCCCTACCACTACCACTAGTCCTAGGCCTAACATGAGCCATAACCCTAACACTGCCCGTGGGCCTCTGACAACCACTAGCCCTTCACCTAACCCTACCCCGAGCACTACCCCTCGCCCTAGGCTTACGCGTAGCACTAACTCTGGTCCTACCCCTACCCGTGGCTTTACAGCTCCCCCTACTTATAGGCCCACCCCCATCCCTACCCCTAGCCACAGCTCCCACTCCTGGCCCTAGGCCTACTCCGAGGTTTACCTCGACACCCACCCCTTGCCCTATGCCTACCCCAGCGCTACGCCTACCGCTCCCACTAGCCCTAGCTCGGGCACTAGACCAACGCACATGGCTCCCTCTAGTCCGAGGCCTAGAACTTGCCCGTCGCTGACCAGTACACTTTGCCCTTGTTAGGGTTAGAATTAGGGTTAGAATTAGGGTTAGGGTTAGATTTAGGGTTTAGGGTTAGGGTAAGGGTTTAGGGTTGGTGTTAGTGTTAGTGTTAGGGTTAGGGTTAGGGTTGGTGTTAGGTTTCGGGTTAGGGTTAGGGTTAGGGTTGGTGTTAGGGTTAGGGTTAGGGTTAAGGTTAGGGTTAGGATTAGGGTTAGGGTTGGTGTTAGGTTTAGGGTTAGGGTTAGGGTTAGTGTTAGGGTTAGGGTTGATGTTCGGGTTAGGGTTAGGGTTAGGGTTTGGGTTAGGTTATCCCGAGCACTACGCCTCGCCCTAGGCCTACGCCTGGCACAACCTCTGGTCCTACCCCTACCCCTGGCCCTACAGCTCCCCCTACCCATAGGCCCACCCCCATCCCTACCCGTAGCCACAGCTCCCACTCCTGGTCCTAGGCCTACTCCGAGGTTTACCCCGACACACACCCCTTGCCCTTTGCCTACCACAGCGCTACGCCTACCGCTCCCACTAGCCCTACCTCGGGCCCTAGACCAACGCCCAGTGCTCACTCTAGTCCGAAGCCTAGCACTTGCCCGTCACCGACCAATACACCTTGCCCTACCGATAGCCAGATCACTAACCATTTTCCTACGAAATCACCCTGGACCCAAAATTAGCCACACCCTAATCCAGCCCTACACCTGTTCTGAGTCTTAGGACTACACAGAGCCCTCCCGTGACACCTACCCCTAGCCCTCGGCCAACCCCTAACACTACCACTAGTCCTAGGCTTAACATGAGCCCTAACCCTAACACTGCCCGTGGGCCTCTGCCAAACACTAGCCCTTCAACTAACACTACCCCGAGCACTACACCTCGCCCTAGGCCTACTCCTAGCACTACCACTGGTCCTATCACTACCCCTGGCCCTACAGCTCCCCGTACACATAGGACCACCCCCACCCCTACCCCTAGCCACAGCTCCCACTCCTGGCCCTAGGCCTACTCCGAGGTTTACCTCGACACCCACCCCTTGCTTTTTGCCTACCCCAGCGCTACGCCGACCGCTCCCACTAGCCCTACCTCGGGCCCTAGACCAACGCCCAGTGCTCACTCTAGTCCGAAGCCTAGCACTTGCCCGTCGCCAACCAGTACACCTTGCCCTACCGATAGCCAGAGCACTAACCCATGTCCTACGAAATCACCCTGGACCCACCCTTACCACACCCTAATACAGCCCTACACCTGTTCCGAGTCCTAGGACTACCCGGAGCCATTTCGTGACACCTACCCCTAGTCCTCGGCCAACCCCTACCACTACCACTAGTCCTAGGCTTAACATGAGCCCTAACCCTAACACTGCCCGTGGGCCTCTGCCAAACACTAGCCCTTCAACTAACACTACCCCGAGCACTACCCCTCGCCCTAGGCCTACGCCTAGCACTACCTCTGGTCCTACCCCTACCCCTGGCCCTACAGCTCCTCCTACCCAGGGCCCACCCCCATCCCTACCCCTAGCCAAAACTCCAACTTCTGGCCCAAAGCCTACTCCGAAGTTTACCCCGACACCCACCCCTTGCCCTATGCCTATCCCAGCGCTACGCCTACAGCTCCCACTAGCCCTAGCTCGGGACCTAGACCAACGCCCAGTGCTCTCTCTAGTCAGAGGCCTACCACTTGCCCGAGGCCGACCAGTACTCCTTGCCATACCGTTAGCCAGAGCAGTAACCCGTGTCCTACGAAATCACCCTGGACCCTCCCTTACCACACCCTAATACAGCCCTACACCTGTTCCGAGTCCTAGGACTACCCGGAGCCATTTCGTGACACCTACCCCTAGCCCTCGGTCAACCCCTACCACTACCACTAGTCCTAGGCTTAACATGTGCCCTAACCCTAACACTGCCCGTGGGCCTCTGCCAACCACTAGCCCTTCAACTAACCCTACCCCGAGCACTACCCCTCGCCCTAGGCTTACGCCTAGCACTAACTCTGGTCCTACCCCTACCCCTGGCCCTACAGCTCCCCCTACTTCTGGGCCCACCCCCATCCCTACCCCTAGCCAAAACTCCAACTCCTGGCCCAAAGACTACTCCGAGGTTTACCTCGACACCCACCCCTTGCTTTTTGCCTACCCCTGCGCTACGCCTACCTCTCCCACTAGCCCTACCTCGGGCCCTAGACCAATGCCCAGTGCTCACTCTAGTCCGAAGCCTAGCACTTGCCGGTCGCCAACCAGTACACCTTGCCCTACCGATAGCCAGAGCACTAACCCGTGTCCTACGAAATCACCCTGGAACCACCATTAGCCACACCCTAATCCAGCCCTACATCCGTTCGGAGTCCTAGGACTACCCGGAGCCCTCCCGTGACAGTTACCCCTAGCCCTCACCCATCCCCTACCACTACCACTAGTCCTAGGCCTAACATGAGCCCTAACCCTAACACTGCCCGTGGGTCTCTGCCAACCACTAGCCCTTCACCTAACCCTACCCCGAGCACTACCCCTCGCCCTAGGCTTACGTGTAGCACTACTCTGGTCCTACCCCTACCCGTGGCCCTACAGCTCCCCCTACTTATAAGCCCACCCCCATCCCTACACCTAGCCACAGATCCCACTCCTGGCCCTAGGCCTACTCCGAGGTTTACCTCGACACCCACCCCTTGCCCTATGCCTACCCCAGCGCTACGCCTACCGCTCCACTAGCCCTAGCTCGGGCACTAGACCAACGCCCATGGCTCCCTCTAGTCCGAGGCCTAGAACTTGCCCGTCGCTGACCAGTACACTTTGCCCTTGTTAGGGTTAGAATTAGGGTTAGGGTTAGGGTTAGGGTTAGGATTAGGGTTTAGGGTTAGGGTTAGGGTTTAGGGTTGGTGTTAGCCTTAGTGTTAGGGTTAGGGTTAGGGTTGGTGTTAGGTTTAGGGTTAGGGTTAGGGTTAGGGTTAGGGTTAGGGTTGGTGTTAGGGTTAGGGTTAGGGTTAAGGTTAGGGTTAGGATTAGGTTTAGAGTTGGTGTTAGGTTTAGGGTTAGGGTTAGGGTGAGTGTTAGGGTTAGGGTTGATGTTAGGGTTAGGGTTAGGGTTAGGGTTAGGGTTAGGGTTAGGTTACCCCGAGCACTACCCCTCGCCCTAGGCCTACGCCTGGCACAACCTCTGGTCCTACCCCTACCCCTGGCCCTACAGCTCCCCCTACCCATAGGCCCACCCCCATCCCTACCCCTAGCCACAGCTCCCACTCCTGGTCCTAGGCCTACTCCGAGGTTTACCCCGACACACACCCCTTGCCCTTTGCCTACCACAGTGCTACGCCTACCGCTCCCACTAGCCCTACCTCGGGCCCTAGACCAACGCCGAGTGCTCACTCTAGTCCGAAGCCTAGCACTTGGCCGTCACCGACCAGTATTCCTTGCCCTACCGATAGCCAGATCACTAACCCTTGTCCTACGAAATCACCCTGGACCCACAATTAGCCACACCCTAATCCAGCCCTACACCTGTTCTGAGTCTTAGGACTACCCGGAGCCCTCCCGTGACACCTACCCCTAGCCCTCGGCCAACCCCTACCACTACCACTAGTCCTGGGCTTAACGTGAGCCCTAACCCTAACACTGCCCCTGGGCCTCTGCCAACCACTAGCCCTTCAACTAACCCTACCCCGAGCACTACCCCTCGCCCTAGGCCTACGCCTAGCACTACATCTGGTCCTACTCCTACCCCTGGCCCTACAGCTCCCCCTACTTCAGGGCCCACCCCCATCCCTACCCCTAGCCAAAACTCCAACACCTGGCCCAAAGCCTACTCCGAAGTTTACTTCGACACCCACCTCTTGCCCTATGACTACCCCAGCGCTACGCCTACCGCTCCCACTAGCCCTAGCTCGGGCCCTAGACCAACGCCCAGTGCTCTCTCTAGTCAGAGGCCTACCACTTGCCCGAGGCCGACCAGTACAAGTTGCCCTACCGTTAGCCAGAGCAGTAACCCGTGTCCTACGAAATCACCCTAAACCCACCCTTACCACACCCTAATACAGCCCTACACCTGTTCCGAGTCCTAGGACTACCTGGAGCCATTTCGTGACACCTACCCCTAGCCCTCGGCCAACCCCTACCACTACCACTAGTCCTAGGCTTAACATGAGCCCTAACCCTAACACTGCCCGTGGGCCTCTACCAAACACTAGCCCTTCAACTAACCCTACCCCGAGCACTACCCCTCGCCCTAGGCCTACGCCTAGCACTACCTCTGGTCCTACCACTACCCCTGGCCCTACAGCTCCCCCTACCCATAGGCCCACCCCCACCCCTACCCCTAGACACAGCTCCCAATCCTGGCCCTAGGCCTACTCCGAGGTTTACCTCGACACCCACCCCTTGCCCTATGCCTTCCCCAGCGCTACGCCTACCGCTCCAAGTATCCTTAGCTCGGGCCCTAGACCAACGCCCATGGCTCCCTCTAGTCCGAGGCCTAGAACTTGCCCGTCACTGACTAGTACACATTGCCCTTGTTAGGGTTAGGGTAAGGGTTAGTGTTAGGGTTTAATATTAGGGTTAGGGTTAGGGTTGGTGTTAGGTTTAGGGTTAGGATTAGGGTTAGGGTTGGTGTTAGAATTAGGGTTGGTGTTAGGGTTAGGGTTAGGATTAGGGTTATGGTTGGTGTTAGGGGTAGGGTTAGGGTTAGGGTTAGGGTTAGGGTTAGGTCACCCCGAGCACTACCCCTCGCCCTAGGCGTACGCCTGGCACTACCTCTGGTCCTACCCCTACCCCTGGCCCTACAGCTCCCCTAACCATAGGCCCAACCCCATCCCTACCCCTAGACACAGCTCCCACTCCTGGTCGTAGGCCTACTCCGAGGTTTACCGCGACACCCACCCCTTGCCCTTTGCCTACCACTGCGCTACGCCTACCGCTCCCACTAGTCCTACCTCGAGCCCTACACCAACGCCCAGTGCTCACTCTAGTACGAAGCCTAGCACTTGCCCGTCACCGACCAATACACCCTGCCCTACCGAAAGCCAGATCACTAGCCCTTGTCGTACGAAATCACCCTGGACCAACCATTAGCCACACCCTAATCATGCCCCACATCCGTTCGGAGTCCTAGGACTACCCGGAGCCCTCACGTGACACCTAACCTAGCCCTCGGCTATCCCCTACCACTACCACTAGTCCTAGGCCTAACATGAGCCCTAACCCTAACACTGTCCGTGGGCCTCTGCCAACCACTAGCCCTTCACCTAACCCTACCCCGAGCACTACCCCTCGCCCTAGGCTTACGCCTAGCACTACCTCTGGTCCTACCCCTACCCCGGGTCCTACAGCTCCCCCTACTAATAGGCCCACCCCCATTCGTACCCCTAGCCACAACTCCAACCTCTGGCCCAAAGCCTACTCCGAGGTTTACCCCGACACCCACCACTTGCCCTTTGCCTACACCAGCGCTACGCCTATCGCTCCCACTAGCCCTAGCTCGGGCCCTAGACCAAAGCCCAGTGCTCATCTAGTCCGAGGCTTAGCACTTGCCCGTCGCCGACCAGTACACCTTGCCCTACCGTTAGCCAGAGCAGTAACCCGTGTCCTACGAAATCACCCTGGACCCACCCTTACCACACCCTAATCCAGCCCTACACCTTTTCTGAGTCCTAGGAGTACCCGGAGCCCTCCCGTGACAGTTACCCCTAGCCCTCGACCATCTCCTACCACTACCACTAGTCCTAGGCCTAACATGAGCCCTAAACCTAACATTGCCCGAGGGCCTCTGCCAACCACTAGCCCTTCACCTAACCCTACCCCGAGCACTACCCCTCGCCCAAGGCTTACGCCTAGCACTACCTCTGGTCCTACCCCTACCCCTGGCCCTACAGCTCCCCCTACTTGTAGGCCCACTCCCATCCCTGCCCCTAGCCACAACTCCAAACTCTGGCTCAAATCCTACTCCGAGGTTTACCCCGACACCCACCCCTTGCCCTATGCCTACCCCAGTGCTACGCCTACCGCTCATACTAGCCCTAGCTCGGGCCCTAGACCAACGCCCAGTGCTCCCTCTAGTCCGAGGCCTACCACCTGCCCGACGCCGACCAGTACACCTTGCCCTACCGTTAGCCAGAGCACTAAGCCGTGTCCTACGAAATCACCCTGGACCCACCCTTACCACACCCTAATCCAGCCCTACACCCGTTTTGAGTCCTAGGACAACCCGCAGCCCTCCCGTGACACCTACCCCTAGCCCTCGGCCAACCCCTACCACTACCACTAGTCCTAGGCCTAACATGAGCCCTAAGACTAACACTGCCCGTGGGCATCAGCCAACCACAAGCCCTTCACCTAACCCTACCCCGAGCACTACCCCTCGCCCTAGGCTAACGCCTAGCACTACATCTGGTCCTACCGCTTCCCCTGGCCCTACAGCTACCCCTACTTATAGTCCCACCCCCATCCCTACACCTAGCCACAGCTCCAACTCCTGGCACTAGGCCTACTCCGAGGTTTACCTTGACAGACACCCCTTGCCCTATGCCTACCCCAGCGCTATGCCTACCGCTCCCACTAGCCCAGGCTCGGGCCCTAGACCAACGCCGATGGCTCCCTCTAGTCCGAGGCCTAGACTTGCCCGTCGCTGACCAGTACACCTTGCCCTTGTTAGGGTTGGTGTTAGGGTTAGGGTTAGTGTTAGGATTAGGGTTAGGTTTACGGTTAGGTTACCCCGAGCACTACACCTCGCCCTAGGCCTACGCCTAGCACTACCTCTGGTCCTACACCTACCTCCGGCCCTACAGTTCCCCCTACCCATAGGCCCACCGCCATCCCTATCCCTAGCCACAGCTCCCACTCCTGGTCCTAGGCCTACTCCGTGGTTTACCCCGACACCAACCCCTTGCCCTTTGCCTACCCCAGCGCTATGCCTACCGCTCCCACTAGCCCTACCTCGGGCCCTAGACCAACGCCCAGTGCTCACTCTAGGCCGAAGGCTAGCACTTGCCCGTCACCGACCAATACACACTGCCCTACCGAAAGCCAGATCACTAACCCTTGTACTCCGAAATCACCCTGGACCCACCATTAGCCACACCCTAATCATGCCCCACATCTGTTCGGAGTCCTAGGACTACCCGGAGTCCTCCCGTGACACCTACCCCTAGACCTCGGCCCACCCCTACCACTACCACTAGTCCTAGGCCTAACATGAGCCCTAACCCTAACACTGTCCGTGGGACTCTGCCAACCACTAGACCTTCACCTAACCCTACCCCGAGCACTACCCCTCGCCCTAGGCTTACGCCTAGCACTACCTCTGGTCCTACCCCTACCCCTGGCCCTACAGCTCCCCCTACTAATAGGCCCACCCCTATCCCTACCCCTAACTACAACTCCAACCTCTGGCCCAAAGCCTATTCCGAGGTTTACCCCGACACCCACCCCTTGCCCTATGCCTACCCCAGCGCTACGCCTATCGCTCCCACTAGCCCTAGCTCGGGCCCTAGACCAAAGCCCAGTGCTCATCTAGTCCGAGGCCTAGAACTTGCCCGAAGCCGACCAGTACACCTTGCCCTACCGTTAACCAGAGCAGTAACCCGTGTCCTACGAAATCACCCTGGACCCACCCTTACCACACCCTAATCCAGCCCTACACCTGTTCTGAGTCCTAGGACTACCCAGAGCCCTCCCGTGACACCTACCCCTAGCCCTCGGCCCACCCCTACCACTACCACTAGTCCTAGGCCTAACATGAGCCCTAACCCTAACACTGCCCGTGGGCCTCTGCCAAACACTAGTCCTTCACCTAACCCTACCTCGAGCACTACGCCTCGCCCTAGGCCTACGCCTAGCACTACCTCTGGTCCTACCACTACCCCTGGCCCTACAGCTCCCCCTACCCATAGGCCCACCCCCACCCCTACCACTAGCCACAGCTCCCACTCCTGGCCCTAGGCCTACTCCGAGGTTTACCTCGACACCCACCCCTTGCCCTATGCCTACCCCAGCGCTATGCCTAACGCTCCCACTAGCCCTAGCTCGGGCCCTAGACCAAAGCCCATGGCTCCCTCTAGTCCGAGGCCTAGAACTTGCCCGTCGCTGACTAGTACACATTGCCCTTGTTAGGGTTAGGGTAAGGGTTAGGGTTAGGGTTTAGGGTTAGGGTTAGGGTTAGGGTTGGTGTTAGGTTTAGGGTTAGGATTAGGGTTAGGGTTGGTGTTAGGGTTAGGGTTGGTGTTAGGGTTAGGGTTAGGATTAGGGTTAGGGTTGGTGTTACGGTTAGTGTTAGGGTTAGGGTTAGGGTTAGGGTTAGGTCACCCCGAGTACTACACCTCGCCCTAGGCGTACGCCTGGCACTACCTCTGGTCCTACCCCTACCCCTGGCCCTACAGCTCCCCCTACAAATAGGCCCACCCCCATCTCTACCCCGAGACACAGCTCCCACTCCTGGTCCTAGGCCTACTCCGAGGTTTACCCCGACACCCACCCCTTGCCCTTTGCCTACCATAGCGCTACGCCTACCGCTCCCACTAGCCCTACCTCGGGCCCCAGACCAACGCCCAGTGCTCACTCTAGTCCGAAGCCTAGCACTTGCCCGTCACCGACCAATACACCCTGCCCTACTGAAAGCCAGATCACGAACCCTTGACCTACGAAATCACCCTGGACCCACCATTAGCCACACCCTAATCATGCCCGACATCCGTTCGGAGTCCTAGGACTACCCGGAGCCCTCCCGTGACACCTAACCTAGCTCTGGGCTATCCCCTACCACTACCACTAGTCCTAGGCCTAACATGAGCCCTAACCCTAACACTGTCCGAGGGCCTCTGCCAACCACTAGCCCTTCACCTAACCCTACCCCGAGCACTACCCCTCGCCCTAGGCTTACGCCTAGCACTACCTCTGGTCCTACACCTACCCCTGGCCCTACAGCTCCCCCTACTAATAGGCCCACCACCATCCCTACCCCTAGCCACAACTCCAACCTCTGGCCCAAAGCCTACTCCGAGGTTTACCCAGACACCCAGCCCTTGCCCTATGCCTACCCCAGCGCTACGCCTATCTCTCCCACTAGCCCTAGCTCGGGCCCTAGACCAAAGCCCAGTGCTCATCTAGTCCGAGGCCTAGCACTTGTCCGTCGCCGACCAGTACACCTTGCCCTAACGTTAGCCAGAGCAGTAACCCGTGTCCTACGAAATCACCCTGGACCCACCCTTACCACACCCTAATCCAGCCCTACACCTTTTCCGAGTCCTAGGACTACCCGGAGCCCTCCCGTGACACCTACCCCTAGGCCTCGGCCAACCCCTACCACTACCACTAGTCCTAGGCTTAACATGAGCCCTAACCCTAACACTGCCCGTGGGCCTCTGCCAAGCACTAGCCCTTCAACTAACCCTACCCCGAGCACTACCCCTCGCCCTAGGCCTACGCCTAGCACTACCTCTGGTCCTACCACTACCCCTGGCCCTACACCTCCCCCTACCCATAGGCCCACCCCCAACCCTACCACTAGCCACAGCTCCCACTCCTGGCCCTAGGCCTACTCCGAGGTTTACCTCGACACCCACCCCTTGCCCTATGCCTACCCCAGCGCTACGCCTACCGCTCTCACTAGCCCTAGCTCGGGCCCTAGAACAACGCCCATGGCTCCCTCTAGTCCGAGGCCTAGAACTTGCCCATCGCTGACCAGTACACCTTGCCCTTGTTAGGGTTAGGGTTAGGGTTAGTGTTAAGGTTAGGGTTAGGGTTAGGATTAGGGTTTAGGGTTAGGGTTAGGGTTAGGGTTGGTGTTAGGGTTAGGGTTAGGGTTAGGATAAGGTTAGGGTTGGTGTTAGGGTTAGGGTTAGGGTTAGGGTTAGGGTTGGTGTTAGGGTTAGGGTTAGGGTTAGGGTTAGGGTTGGTGTTAGGGTTGGTGTTAGGGTTAGGGTTAGGGTTAGAGTTAGTGTTAGGGTTAGGGTTAGGGTTAGGGTTAGGGTTAGGATTAGGGTTAGGGTTGGTGTTAGGTTTAGGGTTAGGGTTAGGGTTAGGGTTGGTGTTAGGCATAAGGTTAGGGTTAGGGTTAGGGTTAGGGTTGGTGTTAGGGTTAGGGTTAGGGTTAGGGTTAGGGTTGGTGTTAGGGTTAGGGTTAGGGTTGGTGTTAGGGTTAGGGTTAGGGTTAGGGTTAGGATTAAGGTTGGTGTTAGGGTTAGGGTTAGGGTTAGGGTTAAGGTTAGGGTTAGGGTTGGTGTTAGGGTAGGGTTAGGGTTAGGGTTAGTGTTAGGGTTAGGGTTAGGGTTAGGGTTAGGATTAGGGTTAGGGTTGGTGTTAGGGTTAGGGTTAGGGTTAGGGTTAGTGTTAGGGTTAGGGTTAGGGTTAGGGTTAGGGTTAGGTTACCCCGAGCACTACCCCTCGCCCTAGGCCTACGCCTAGCACTACCTCTGGTCCTACCCCTACTCCTGTCCCTACAGCTCCCCCTACCCATAGGCCCACCCCCATCCCTACCCCTAGACACAGCTCCCACTCCTGGTCCTAGGCCTACTCCGAGGTTTACCCCGACACACACCCCTTGCCCTTTTCCTACCCCAGCGCTACGCCTACCGCTCCCACTAGCCCTACCTCGGGCCCTAGACCAACGCCCAGTGCTCACTCTAGTCCGAAGCCTAGCACTTGCCCGTCGCCAACCAGTACACCTTGCCCTACCGATAGCCAGAGCACTAACCCGTGTCCTACGAAATCACCCTGGACCCACCATTAGCCACACCCTAATCCAGCCCTACATCCCTTCGGAGTCCTAGGACTACCCGGAGCCATATCGTGACAATTACCCCTAGTCCTCGGCCAACCCCTACCACTACCACTAGTCCTAGGCTTAACATGAGCCCTAACCCTAACACTGCCCGTGGGCCTCTGCCAAACACAAGCCCTTCAACTAACCCTACTCCGAGCACTACCCCTCGCCCTAGGCCTTGGCCTAGCACTACCTCTGGTCCTACCACTACCCCTGGCCCTACAGCTCCCCCTACCCATAGGCCCACCCCCAACCCTACCACTAGCCACAGCTCCCACTCCTGGCCCTAGGCCTACTCCGAGGTTTACCTCGACACCCACCCCTTGCCCTATGCCTACCACAGCGCTACGCCTACCGTTCTCACTAGCCCTAGCTCGGGCCCTAGACCAACGCACATGGCTCCTTCTAGTCCGAGGCCTAGAACTTGCCCGTCGCTGACCACTACATCTTGCCCTTGTTAGGGTTAGAGTTAGGGTTAGGGTTAGCGTTAGGATTAGGGTTTAGGGTTAGGGTTAGGGTTAGGGTAGGTGTTAGGGTTAGGGTTAGGGTTAGGGTTAGGGTTGGTGTTAGGTTTAGGGTTAGGGTTAGGGTTAGGGTTACGGTTAGGGTTGGTGTTAGGGTTAGGGTTAGGGTTAGGGTTAGGATTAAGCTTACGGTTGGTGTTAGGTTTAGGGTTAGGGTTAGGGTTGGTGTTAGGGTTAGGGTTAGGGTTAGGGTTAGGGTTGGTGTTAGGTATAGGGTTAGGATTAGGGTTAGGGTTAGTGTTAGGGTTGGGGTTAGGGTTAGGGTTAGGGTTAGGGTTAGTGTTAGGGTTAGGGTTAGGGTTAGGATTAGGGTTTAGGGTTAGGGTTAGGGTTAGGTTTGGTGTTATGGTTAGGGTTAGGGTTCGGGTTAGGGTTGGTGTTAGGTTTAGGGTTAGGGTTAAGGTTAGGGTTAGGGTTAGGGTTGGTGTTAGGGTTAGGGTTAGGGTTAGGGTTAGGGTTAGGGTTAGGATTAGGGTTAGGATTAGGGTTAGGGTTGGTGTTAGGGTTAGGGTTAGGGTTAGGGTTAGTGTTAGGTTTGGTGTTAGGGTTAGGGTTAGGGTTAGGGTTGGTGTTAGGTATAGGGTTAGGGTTAGGGTTAGGGTTAGGGTTGGTGTTAGGATTAGGGTTAGGGTTAGTGTTAGGGTTAGGGTTAGGGTTAGGGTTAGGATTAGGGTTAGGGTTGGTGTTAGGTTTCGGGTAAGGTTTAGGGTTAGTGTTGGTGTTAGGCATAGGGTTAGGGTTAGGGTTAGGGTTAGGGTTAGGGTTGGTGTAAGGGTTAGGGTTAGGGTTAGGGTTAGGGTTGATGTTAGGGTTAGGGTTAGGGTTAGGATTAGAGTTAGGGTTGGTGTTAGGGTTAGGGTTAGGGTTAGGGTTAGGGTTGGTGTTAGGGTTAGGGTTAGGGTTAAAGTTAGGGTTAGGGTTAGGGTTAGGGTTGGTGTTAGGGTTAGGGTTAGGGTTAGGGTTAGGGTTGGTGTTAGGGTTAGTGTTTGGGTTAGGGTTAGGGTTGGTGTTAGGTTTAGGGTTAGGGTTAGGGTTAGGGTTAGGGTTGGTGTTAGGGTTAGGGTTAGGGTTAGGGTTCGTGTTAGGCATAGGTTTAGGGTTAGGGTTAGGGTTAGGGTTAGGGTTAGGGTTGGTGTTAGGGTTAGTGTTAGGGTTAGGGTTAAGGTTGGTGTTAGGGTTAGGGTTAGGGTTAGGATTAGGTTTAGGGTTGGTGTTAGGGTTAGAGTTAGGTTTAGGGTTAGGGTTGGTGTTAGGGTTAGGGTTAGGGTTAGGGTTAGGGTTAGGGTTGGCGTTAGGTTTAGGGTTAGGGTTAGGGTTAGGGTTGGTGTTAGGTATAGGTTTAGGGTTAGGGTTAGGGTTAGGGTTGGTGTTAGGGTTAGGGTTAGGGTTAGGGTTAGTGTTAGGGTTAGGGTTAGGGTTAGGGTTAGGTTACCCCGAGCACTACCCCTCGCCCTAGGCCTACGCCTAGCACTACCGCTGGTCCTACCACTACCCCTGGCCCTACAGCTCCCCCTACCCATAGGTCCACCCCCACCCCTACCCCTAGCCACAGCTCCCACTCCTGGCCCTAGGCCTACACCGAGGTTTACCTCGACACCCACCCCTTGCCTTATGCCTACCCCAGCGCTACGCCTACCGTTTCCACTATCCATAGCTCGGGCCCTAGACCAACGCCCATGGCTCCCTCTCGTCCGAGGCCTAGAACTTGCCCGTCGCTGACCAGTACACCTTGCCCTTGTTAGGGTTAGGGTTAGGGTTAAGGTTTAGGGTTAGGGTTAGGGTTGGTGTTAGGTATAGGGTTAGGGTTAGGGTTAGGGTTAGGGTTAGGGTTGGTGTTAGGGTTAGGGTTAGGGTTAGGGTTAGGGTTGGTGTTAGGTATAGGGTTAGGTTTAGGGTTAGGGTTGGTGATAGGGTTAGGGTTAGGGTTAGGGTTAGGGTTGGTGTTAGGTATAGGGTTATGGATAGGGTTAGGGTTGGTGATAGGGTTAGGGTTAGGGTTAGGGTTAGGGTTGGTGTTAGGTATAGGGTTATGGATAGGGTTAGGGTTAGGGTTAGGGTTGGTGTTAGGTTTAGGGTTAGGGTTAGGGTTAGGGTTGGTGTTAGGTATAGGGTTAGGGTTAGCATTAGGGTTAGGGTTAGGTTTGGTGTTATGGTTAGGGTTAGGGTTAGGGTTAAAGTTGGTGTTAGGTTTAGGGTTAGGGTTAGGGTTAGGGTTAGGTTTAGGGTTGGTGTTAGGGTTAGGGTTAGGGTTAGGGTTAGGGTTAGGGTTAGGGTTAGGATTAGGGTTAGGGTTAATGTTAGGGTTAGGGTTAGGGTTAGGGTTAGGGTTAGGGTTGGTGTTAGGGTTAGGGATAGGGTTAGGGTTAGGGTTGGTGTTAGGTATAGGGTTAGGGTTAGGGTTAGGGTTAGGGTTAGGGTTGGTGTTAGGGTTAGGGTTAGGGTTAGGGTTAGTGTTAGGGTTAGGGATAGGGTTAGGGTTAGGATTAGGGTTAGGGTTGGTGTTAGGGTTAGGGTTAGGGTTAGGGTTAGTGTTGGTGTTAGGCATAGGGTTAGGGTTAGGGTTAGGGTTAGGGTTAGGGTTGGTGTTAGGGTTAGGTTTAGGGTTAGGGTTAGGGTTGGTGTTAGGGTTAGGGTTAGGGTTAGGATTAGGGTTAGGGTTGGTGTTAGGGTTAGGGTTAGGGTTAGGGTTAGGGTTGGTGTTAGGGTTAGGGTTAGGGTTAGAGTTAGGGTTAGGGTTAGGGTTAGGGTTGGTGTTAGGGTTAGGGTTAGGGTTAGGGTTAGGGTTGGAGTTAGGGTTAGGGTTAGGGTTAGGGTTAGGGTTGGTGTTAGGTATAGGGTTAGGGTTAGGGTTAGGGTTAGGTTTAGGGTTGGTGTTAGGGTTAGGGTTAGGGTTAGGGTTAGGTTAAGGTTGGTGTTAGGTTTCGGTTTAGGGTTAGGGTTAGGGTTAGGGTTAGGGTTGGTGTTAGGGTTAGGGTTAGGGTTAAGGTTAGGGTTAGGATTAGGGTTAGGGTTGGTTTTAGGTTTAGAATTAGGGTTAGGGTTAGTGTTAGGGTTAGCGTTGATGTTAGGGTTAGGGTTAGGGTTAGGGTTAGGGTTAGTGTTAGGGTTAGGCTACCCCGAGCACTACCCCTCGCCCTAGGCCCACGCCTGGCACTACCTTTGGTCCTACCCCTACCCCTGGCCCTACAGCTCCCCCTACTTATAGGCCCACCCCCATCCCTACCCCTAGCCACAACTCCCTCTCCTGGCCCTAAGCCTACTCCGAGGTTTACCTCGACACCCACCCCTTGCCCTATGCCTACCCCAGCGCTACGCCTACCGCTTTCACTAGCCCTAGCTCGGGCCCTAGACCAACGCCCATGGCTCCTTCTAGTCCGAGGCCTAGAACTTGCCCGTCGCTGACCAGTACAACTTGCCCTTGTTAGGGTTAGGGTTAGGGTTAGGGTTAGGGTTAGGATTAGGGTTTAGGGTTAGGGTTAGGGTTAGGGTTAGGGTTAGGATAAGGGTTTAGGGTTAAAGTTAGTGTTAGGGTTGGTGTTAGGTTTAGGGTTAGGGTTAGGGTTAGGGTTAGGGTTAGGGTTGGTGTTAGGGTTAGGGTTAGGGTTAGGGTTAGGGTTAGGATAAGGGTTAGGGTTGGTGTTAGGGTTAGGGTTAGGGTTAGGGTTAGGGTTAGGGTTAGGGTTGGAGTTAGGGTTAGGGTTAGGTTTAGGGTTAGTGTTGGTGTTAGGTATAGGGTTAGGGTTAGGGTTAGGGTTAGGGTTAGGGTTGGGGTTAGGGTTAGGGTTAGGGTTAGGATTAGTGTTAGGGTTAGAATTAGGGTTACGTTTAGGATTACGGTTAGGGTTGGTTTTAGGGTTAGGGTTAGGGTTAGGGTTGGTGTTAGGTATAGGGTTAGGGTTAGGGTTAGGGTTAGGGTTAGGGTTGGTGGTAGGGTTAGGGTTAAGTTTAAGGTTAGGGTTGGTGTTAGGGTTAGGGTTAGGGTTGGATTAGGGTTAGGGTTGGTGTTAGGGTTAGGGTTAGAGTTAGGGTTGGTGTTAGGGTTAGGGTTAGGGTTAGGGTTAGGGTTAGGGTTGGTGTTAGGGTTAGGGTTAGGGTTAGCATTAGAGTTAGGGTTGGTGTTAGGGTTAGGGTTAGGGTTAGAGTTAGGGTTTGTGTTAGGGTTAGGGTTAGGGTTAGGGTTAGGTTTAGGGTTAGGGTTGGTGTTAGGATTAGGGTTAGGGTTAGGGTTAGGGTTGGTTTTAGGTATAGGGTTAGTGTTAGGGTTAGGGTTAGGGTTAGGGTTGGTGTTAGGGTTAGGGTTAGGGTTAGGTTTAGTGTTAGGGTTAGGGTTAGGGTTAGGTTACCCCGATCACTACCCCTCGCCCTAGGCCTACGCCTAGCACTACCTTTGGTCCTACCCCTACCCATGGCCGTACAGCTCCCCCTATCCATAGGCCCACCCCCATCCCTACCCCTAGCCACAGCTCCCACTCCTGGACATAGGCCTCCTCCGAGGTTTACCCCGACACACACCCCTTGCCCTTTGCCTACCACAGCGCTACGCCTACCGCTCCTACTAGCCCTACCTCGGGCCCTAGACCAACGCCCAGTGCTCATTCTAGTCCGAAGCCTAGCACTTGCCCGTCACCGACAAGTACACCTTGCCCTACCGATAGCCAGATCACTAACCCTTGTCCTGCGAAATCACACTGGACCCACCATTAGCCACACCCTAATCCAGCCCTACACCTGTTCTGAGTCTTAGGACAACCCGGAGCCCTCCCGTGACACCTACCTGTAGCCCTCGGCCAACCGCTACCACTACCACTAGTCCTAGGCCTAACATGAGCCCTAAGACTAACACTGTCCGTGGGCCTCAGCCAACCACTAGCCCTTCACCATACCTACCCAGAGCACTACTCCTTGCCCTAGGCCTATGCCTAGCACTACCTCTGGTCCTACCACTACCCCTGGCCCTACAGCTCCCACTAACCATAGGCCCACCCAAATCCCTACCCCTACCCACAGCTACAACTCCTGGCACTAGGCCGACTCCGAGGTTTACCCCGACACCCACCCCTTGCCTTATGCCTACCCCAGCGCTACGCCTAACGCTCCCACTAGCCCTAGCTCGGGCCCTAGACCAACGCCCAGTGCTCATCTAGTCCGAGGCCTAGCACTTGCCCGTCGCCGACCAGTACATTTTGCCCTACCGTTAGCCAGAGCAGTAACCCGTGTCCTACGAAATCACCCTGGACTCACCCTTACCAACCGTAATCCAGCCCTACACCTGTTCCGAGTCCTAGACCTACCCGGAGCCCTCCCGAGACACCTACCCCTAGCCTTCGGCCAATCCCTACCACTACCACTAGTCCTAGGCTTAACATGAGCACTAACCCTAACACTGCCCGTGGGCCTCTGCCAACCACTAGCCCTTCAACTAACCCTACCCCGAGCACTACCCCTCGCCCTAGGCCTACGTCTAGCACTACCTCCGGTCCTACCCCTACCCCTGGCCCTACAGCTCCCCCTACCCATAGGCCCACGCCCACCCCTACCCCTAGCCACAGCTCCCACAACTGGCCCTAGGCCTACACCGAGGTTTACCTCGACACCCACCCCTTGCCCTATGCCTACCCCAGCGTTACGCCTACCGCTCCCACTAGCCCTAGCTCGGGCCCTAGTCCAACGCCCATGGCTCCCTCTAGTCCGAGGCCTAGAACTTGCCCGTCGCTGACCAGTACACCTTGCCCTTGTTAGGGTTAGGGTTAGGGTTAGGGTTAGGGTTGGTGTTAGGTTTAGGGTTAGGTTTAGGGTTAGGGTTAGGGTTAGGGTTAGGGTTGGTGTTAGGGTTAGGGTGAGGGTTAGGGTTAGGGTTAGGGTTACGGTTAGGTTACCCCGAGCACTACCCCTCGCCCTAGGCATAAGCCTAGCACTACCTCTGATCCTACCCCTACCCCTGGCCCTACAGCTCCCCCTACCCATAGGCCCACCCCCATCCCTACCCCTAGCCACAGCTTTCACTCCTGGTCCTAGGCCTACTCCGAGATTTACCCCGACACCCACCCCTTGCCCTTTGCCTACCCTAGCACTATGCCTACCGCTCCCACTAGCCCTACCCCGGTCCCTAGACCAACACCCAGTGCTCAATCTAGTCCGAAGCCTAGCACTTGCCCGTCGCCGACCAGTACACCTTGCCTACCAATAGCCAGAACACTAACCCGTGTCCTACGAAATCACCCTGGACCCACCCTTACCACACCCTAATTCAGCCCTACATCCGTCCGAGTCCTAGGACTACTCGGAGCCCTCCCGTGACACCTACCCCTAGCCCTCGGCCAACCCCTACCACTACCACTTGTCCTAGGCTTAACATGAGCCTTAACCTTAACACTGCACGTGGGCCTCTGCCAAACACTAGCCCTTCAACTAACCCTACCCCGAGCACTACACCTCGCCCTAGGCGTCCGCCTAGCACTACCTCTGGTTCTACCGCTACCCCTGGCCCTACAGCTTCCCCTACCCATGGGCCCACCCCCAACCCTACCCCTATCTACAACTTCAACTCCTGGGCCAAAGCCTACTCCGAGGTTTACCTTGACTCCCACACCTTGCTCTATGCCTACCCAAGCGCTACGCCTATCGCTCCCACTAGCCCTAGCTCGGGCCCTAGACCAACGCCCAGTGCTCATCTAGTCAGAGGTCTATCACTTGTCCGAGGCCGACCAGTACACCTTGTCCTTGTTAGGGTTAGGGTTCAGGTTAGGGTTAGGGTTAGGGTTAGGGTTTAGGGTTAGGGTTAGGGTTGGTGTTAGGTATAGGGTTAGGGTTAGGGTTAGGGTTAGGGTTAGGGTTGGTGTTAGGGTTAGGGTTAGGGTTAGGGTTAGGGTTAGGGTTGGTGTTAGGTATAGGATTAGGGTTAGGGTTAGGGTTAGGGTTAGTGTTAGGGTTAGGGTTGGTGTTAGGGTTAGGGTTAGGGTTAGAATTAGGGTTGGTGTTAGGTATAGGGTTAGGGTTAGCATTAGGGTTAGGTTTAGGGTTGGTGTTAGGGTTAGGGTTAGGGTTAGGGTTATGATAGGGTTAGGGTTAGTTTTAGGTTACCTTGAGCACTACCCCTCGCCCTAGGCCTACGCCTAGCACTAACTCTGGTGCCACCCCTACCACTGTCCCTACAGCTCCCCCTACCCATAGTCCCACCCCCTCCCCTACCCCTAGCCACAGCTCCCACTCCTGGCCCTAGGCCTACTCCGAGGTTTACCTCGACACCCAACCCTTGCCCTTTGCCTACCCCAGCGCTACGCCTACCGCTCCCACTAGCCCTACCTCGGGCCCTAGACCAACGCCCAGTGCTCACTCTAGTCCGAAGCCTAGCACTTGCCCGTCGCCACCAGTACACCTGCCCTACCGATAGCCAGAGCACTAACCCGTGTCCTACGAAATCACCCTGGACCCACCATTAGCCACACCCTAATCCAGCCCTACATCCGTTCGGAGTCCTAGGACTACCCGCAGCCCTCTTGTGACAGTTACCCCTAGCCCTCGGCCATCCCCTACCACTACCACTAGTCCTAGGCCTAACATGAGCCCTAACCCTAACAAGGCCCGTGGGCCTCTGCCAATCACTAGCCCTTCACCTAACCCTACCCCGAGCACTACCCCTCGCCCTAGGCTTACGCCTAGCACTATCTCTGGTCCTACCCCTACCCCTGGTTCTACAGCTCCCCCTACTTATAGGCCCACCCCCATCCCTACCCCTAGCTACAGATCCCACTCCTGGCCCTAGGCCTACTCCGAGGTTTACCTCGACACCCACCCCTTGCCCTATGCCTACCCCAGCGCTACGCCTACCGCTCTCACTAGCCCTAGCTCGGGCCCTAAACCAACGCCCATGGCTCCCTCTACTCCGAGGCAAGAACTTGCCCGTCGCTGACCAGTACACCTTGCCCTTGTTAGGGTTAGGGTTAGGAATAGGGTTGGGGTTAGGATTAGGATTAGGGTTTAGTGTTAGGGTTAGGGTTAGGGTTGGTGTTTGGGTTAGGGTTAGGGTTAAGGTTAGGGTTGGTGTTAGGTTTAGTGTTAGGGTCAGGGTTAGTGTTAGGGTTAGGGTTGGTGTTAGGGTTAGGGTTAGGGTTAGGGTTAGGGTTGGTGTTAGGTATAGGGTTAGGGTTAGGGTTGGTGTTAGGGTTAGGGTTAGGGTTAGGGTTAGTGTTAGGGTTAGGGTTAGGGTTAGGATTAGGGTTAGGGTTGGTGTTAGGGTTAGGGTTAGGGTTAGGATTAGGGTTAGGGTTGGTGTTAGGGTTAGGGTTAGGGTTAGAGTTAGGGTTGGTGTTAGGGTTAGGGTTAGGGTTAGGGTTAGGGTTAGGGTTGGTGTTAGGGTTAGGGTTAGGGTTAGGGTTAGGGTTGGTGTTAGGTATAGGGTTAGGGTTAGGGTTAGTGTTAGGGTTAGGTTTGGTGTTAGGGTTAGGGTTAGGGTTAGGGTTAGGGTTGGTGTTAGGGTTAGGGTTAGGTTACCCCGAGCACTACCCCTCGCCCTAGTCCTACGCCTAGCACTACCTCTGGTCCTATCCCTGCACCTGTCCCTACAGCTCCCCTTACCCATAGGCCCACCCCCATTTCTACCCCTAGCCACAGCTCCCACTCCTGGTCCTAGGACTACTCCGAGGTTTACCCCGACACCCACACATTGTTTCTTGCCTACCCCAGCGCTACGCCTACCGCTCCCACTAGCCCTACCTCGGGCCCTAGACCAACGCCCAGTGCTCACTTTAGTCCGAAGCCTAGCACTTGCCCGTCGCCAACCAGTACACCTTGCCCTACCGATAGCCAGAGAACTAACCCGTGTCCTACGAAATCACCCTGGACCCACCATTAGCTACAACCTTACCCAGCCCTACATCTGTTCGGAGTCCTAGGACTACCCGGAGCCCTCCCGTGACAGTTACCCCTAGCCCTCGCCCATCCCCTACCACTACCACTAGTCCTAGGCCTAACATGAGCCCTAACCCTAACACTGCCCGTGGGCCTCTGCCAACCACTAGCCCTTCACCTAACCCTACCCCGAGCACTACCCCTCGCCCTAGGCTTACGCGTAGCACTACCTCTGGTCCTACACCTACCTTTGGCCCTACAGCTCCCCCTACTTATAGGCCCACCCCCATCCCTACCTCTAGCCACTGCTCCCACTCCTGGCCCTAGGCCTACTCCGAGGTTTACCTCGACACCCACCCCTTGCCCTATGCCTACACCAGCGCTAGGCCTACCACTCCCACTAGCCCTAGCTCGGGCCCTAGACCAACGCCCATGGCTCCCTCTAGTCCGAGGCCTAGAACTTGCCCGTCGCTGACCAGTACACTTTGCCCTTGTTAGGGTTAGAATTAGATTTAGGGTTAGGGTTAGGGTTAGGATTAGGGTTTGGGTTAGGGTTAGGGTTTAGGGTTGGTGTTAGGGTTAGGGTTAGGGTTAGGGTTATGGTTAGGGTTGGTGTTAGGGTTAGGGTTAGGGTTAAGGTTAGGGTTAGGATTAGGGTTAGGGTTGGTGTTAGGTTTAGGGTTAGGGTTAGGGTTAGTGTTAGGGTTAGGGTTGATGTTAGGGTTAGGGTTAGGGTTAGGGTTAGGGTTAGGTTTAGGTTACCCCGAGCACTACCCCTCGCCCTAGGCCTACGCCTGGCACTACCTCTGGTCCTACCCCTACCCCTGGCCCTACAGCTCCCCCTACCCATAGGCCCAACCCCATCCCTACCCCTAGCCACAGCTTTCACTCCTGGTCCTAGGCCTACTCCGAGGTTTACCCCGACACACACCCCTTGCCCTTTGCCTACCACAGCGCTACGCCTACCGCTCCCACTAGCCCTACCTCGGGCCCTAGACCAACGCCCAGTGCTCACTCTAGTCCGAAGCCTAGCACTTGCCCGTCACCGACCAGTACACCTTGCCCTACCGATAGCCAGATCACTAACCCTTGTTATACGAAATCACCCTGGACCCACCATTAGCCACACCCTAATCCAGCCCTACACCTGTTCTGAGTCTTAGGACTACACGGAGCCCTCCCGTGACACCTACCCCTAGCCCTCGGCCAACCCCTACCACTACCACTAGTTTTAGGCTTAACATGAGCCCTAACCCTAACACTGCCCGTGGACCTCTGCCAACCACTAGCCCTTCAACTAACCCTACCCCGAGCACTACCCCTCGCCCTAGGCCTACGCCTAGCACTACCTCTGGTCCTACCCCTACCCCTGGCACTACAGCTCCCCCTACCCCTGGGCTCACCCCCATCCCTACCCCTAGCCAATACTCCAACTCCTGGCCCAAAGCCTATTCCGAAGTTTACCCCGACACCCACCCCTTGCCCTATGCCTATCCCAGCGCTACGCCTACCGCTCCCACTAGCCCTAGCTCGGGCCCTAGACCAACGCCCAGTGCTCTCTCTAGTCAGAGGCCTACCACTTGCCCGAGGCCGACCAGTACACCTTGCCCTACCGTTAGCCAGAGCAGTAACCCGTGTCCTACGAAATCACCCTGGACCCACACTTTCCACACCCTAATACAGCCCTACGCCTGTTCCGAGTCCTAGGACTACCCGGAGCCATTTCGTGACACCTAACTCTATCCCTCGGCCAACCCCTACCACTACCACTAGTCCTAGGCTTAACATGAGCCCTAACCCTAACACTGCCCGTGGGCCTCTGCCAAACACTAGCCCTTCAACTAACCCTACCCCGAGCACTACCCCTCGCCCTAGGCTTACGCCTAGCACTACCTCTGTTCCTACCACTACCCCTGGCCCTAGAGCTCCCCCTACCCATTGGCCCACCCCCACCCCTACCCCTAGCCACAGCTCCCACTCCTGGCCCTAGGCCTACTTTGAGGTTTACCCCGACACACACCCCTTGCCCTTTGCCTGCCACAGCGCTACGCCTACCGCTCCCACTAGCCCTACCTCGGGCCCTAGACCAACGCCCAGTGCTCACTCTAGTCCGAAGCCTAGCACTTGCCCGTCGCCAACCGGTACACCTTGCCCTACAGATAGCCAGAGCACTAACCCGTGTCCTACGAAATCACCCTGGACCCACCATTAGCCACACCCTAATCCAGCCCTACATTCGTTCGGAGTCCTAGGACTACCCGGAGCCATTTCGTGACACCTACCCCTAGTCCTCGGCCAACCCCTACCACTACCACTAGTCCTAGGCTTAACATGAGCCCTAACCCTAACACTGCCCGTGGGCCTCTGCCAAACACTAGCCCTTCAACTAACCCTACCCCAAGCACTACCCCTCGCTTTAGGCCTACGCCTAGCCCTACCTCTGGTCCTACAACTACCCCTGGCCCTACAGCTCCCCCTACCCATAGGCCCACCCCCAACCCTACCACTAGCCACAGCTCCCACTCCTGGCCCTAGGCCTACTCCGAGGTTTACGTCGACACCCACCCCTTGCCCTATGCCTACCCCAGCGCTACGCCTACCGCTCTCACTAGCCCTAGCTCGGGCCCTAGACCAACGCCCATGGCTCCTTCTAGTCCGAGGCCTAAAACTTGCCCGTCGCTGACCAGTACACCTTGCCCTTGTTAGGGTTAGGGTTAGGGTTAGGGTTAGGGTTAGGGTTAGGGTTAGGGTTAGGATTAGGGTTTAGGGTTAGGGTTAGGGTTAGGGTTGGTGTTAGGGTTAGGGTTAGGGTTAGGGTTAGGGTTGGTGTTAGGTTTAGGGTTAGGGTTAGGGTTAGGGTTACGGTTAGGGTTGGTGTTAGGGTTAGGGTTAGGGTTAGGGTTAGGATTAGGGTTAGGGTTGGTGTTAGGGTTAGGGTTAGGGTTAGGGTTGGAGTTAGGGTTAGGGTTAGGTTTAGGGTTAGGGTTAGGGTTAGAGTTAGTGTTAGTGTTAGGGTTAGGGTTAGGGTTAGGGTTGGTGTTAGGGTTAGGGTTAGGGTTAGGGTTAGTGTTAGGGTTAGGGTTAGGGTTAGGGTTAGGATTAGGGTTAGGGTTGGTGTTAGGGTTAGGGTTAGGTTTAGGGTTAGGTTTCGTGTTAGGCATAGGGTTAGGGTTAGGGTTAGGGTTAGGGTTGGTGTTAGGGTTAGGGTTAGGGTTAGGGTTAGGGTTGGTGTTAGGGTTAGGGTTAGGGTTAGGGTTAGGGTTAGGGTTAGGGTTAGGGTTAGGATTAGGGTTAGGGTTGGTGTTAGGGTTAGGGTTAGGGTTAGGGTTAGGGTTGGTGTTAGGGTTAGGGTTAGGGTTAGAGTTAGGTTTAGGGTTAGGGTTAGGGTTGGTTTTAGGGTTAGGGTTAGGATTAGGGTTAGGGTTGGTGTTAGGGTTAGGGTTTGGGTTAGGGTTAGGGTTGCTGTTAGGTTTAGGTTTAGGTTTAGGTTTAGGGTTAGGGTTAGGGTTAGGGTTGGTGTTAGGGTTAGGGTTAGGGTTAGGGTTAGATTTCGTGTTAGGCATAGGTTTAGGGTCAGGGTTAGGGTTAGGGTTAGGGTTGGTGTTAGGGTTAGGCTTAGGGTTAGGGTTAGGGTTGGTGTTAGGGTTAGGGTTAGGGTTAGGATTAGGGTTAGGGTTAGGGTTAGGGTTAGGGTTAGGTTTACGGTTAGGGTTAGGGTTAGGGTTAGGGTTAGGGTTAGGGTTAGGGTTAGGATTAGGGTTTTGTGTTAGGGTTAGGGTTAGGGTTGGTGTTAGGGTTACGGTTATGGTTAGGGTTAGGTTTGGTGTTAGGTATAGGGATAGGGTTAGGGTTAGGGTTAGGGTTAGGGTTGGTGTTAGGGTTAGGGTTAGGGTTAGGGTTATGGTTAGGGTTAGGGTAGGGTTATGTTACCCCGAGCACTACCCCTCGCCCTAGGCCTACGCCTAGCACTAACTCTGGTCCTACCCCTACCCCTGGCCCTACAGCTCCCCCTACAAATAGGCCCACCCCCATCCCTACCCCTAGCCACAGCTCCCACTCCTGGTCCTAGGCCTACTCCGAGGTTTACCCCGACACCCACCCCTTGCCCTTTGCCTACCCCAGCGCTACGCTTACCGCTCCCACTAGCCCTACCTCGGGCCCTAGACCAACGCCCAGTGCTCACTCTAGTCCAAAGCCTAGCACTTGCCCGTCATCGACCAGTACACCTTGCCCTACCGATAGCCAGAACACTAACCCTTGTCCTACGAAATCACCCTGGACCCACCATTAGCCACACCCTAATCATGCCCCACATCCGTTCGGTGTCCTAGGACTACCCGGAGCCCTCCCGTGACACCTACTCCTAGCCCTCGGCCATCCCCTACCACTACCACTAGTCCTAGGCCTAACATGAGCCCTAACCCTAACACTGCCCGTGGGCCTCTGCCAACCACTAGACCTTCACCTAACCCTACCCCGAGCACTACCCCTCCCCCTAGGACTACGCCTAGCACTACCTCTGGTCCTACCGCTACCCCTGGCCCTACAGCTCCCCCTACCCATGGGCCCACCACCATCCCTACCCCTAGCCACAACTCCAACTCCTGGGCCAAAGCCTACTCCGAGGTTTACCCCGACACCCACCCCTTGCCCTATGCCTACCTCAGCGCTACGCCTATCGCTCCCACTAGCCCTAGCTCGGGCCCTAGACCAACGCCCAGTGCTCATCTATTCTGAGGCCTACCTCTTGCCCGAGGCCGACCAGTACACCTTGCCCTACAGTTAGCCAGAGCAGTAACCCGTGTCCTACGAAATCACATCGACCCACCCTTACCACACCCTAATCCAGCCCTACACCTGTTCCGAATCCTAGGACTACCCGGAGCCCTCCGTGACACCTACCCCTAGCCCTCGGCTAACCCCAACCACTACAACTCGTCCTAGGCCTAACATGAGCCCTAACCCTAACACTACCCGTGAGACTCTGCCAACCACTAGCCCTTCACCTAACCCTACCCCGAGCACTACCCCTCGCCCTAGGCCTACGCCTACCACTACCTCTGGTCCTACCCCTACCCCTGGCTCTACAGCTCCCCCTACACATAGGCCCACCCCCATCCCTACCCCTAGCCACAACTCCAACTCCTGGGCCAAAGATTACTCCGAGGTTTACCCCAACACCTTCCCCTTGCCCTTTCCCTACCCAAGCGTTACGCCTACCGCTCCTACTAGCCCTAGCTCGGGAGCTAGACAAACGCCCAGTGCTCCCTCTAGTCAGAGGCCTACCACATGCCCGAGGCCGACCAGTACACCTTGCCCTTGTTAGGGTTAGGGTTAGGATTAGGGTTAGGGTAAGGGTTAGGATTTGGTTTAGGGTTAGGGTTAGGGTAAGGGTTGGTGTTAGGGTTAGTGTTAGGTTTAGGGTTAGGGTTGGTGTTAGGTTTAGGGTTAGGGTCAGGGTTAGGGTTAGGGTTAGGTTTGGTGTTAGGGTTAGGGTTAGGGTTAGGGTTAGCATTAGGGTTAGGGTTGGTGTTAGGGTTAGGGTTAGGGTTAGGGTTAGGTTTGGTGTGAGGTATAGGGTTAGGGTTAGGGTTAGGGTTAGGGTTGGTGTTAGGGTTAGGGTTAGGGTAAGGGTTAGTGTTAGGGTTAGGGTTAGGGTTAGGATTAGGGTTAGGGTTGGTGTTAGGGTTAGGGTTAGGGTTCTGGTTAGGGTTGGTGTTAGGTATACGGTTAGGGTTAGGGTTAGGGTTAGGGTTGGTGTTAGGGTTAGGGTTAGGGTTAGGGTTAGGGTTGGTGTTAGGGTTAGGGTTAGGGTTAGGATTAGGGTTAGGGTTGGTGTTAGGGTTAGCGTTAGGGTTAGAGTTCGGGTTGGTGTTAGGGTTAGGGTTAGGGTTAGGGTTAGGGTTAGGGTTAGGGTTAGGGTTAGATTTAGGGTTGGTGTTAGGGTTTGGGTTAGGGTTAAGGTTAGGGTTGGTGTTAGGTATAGGGTTAGGGTTAGGGTTGGTATTAGGGTTAGGGTTAGGGTTAGGGTTGGTGTTAGGGTTAGGGTTAAATTACCCCGAGCACTACCCCTCGCCCTAGGCCTACACCTAGCACTACTTCTGGTCCTACACCTACCCCTGTCCCTACAGCTCCCCCTACCCATAGGTTCAACCCCATCCCTACCCCTAGCCACAGCTCCCACTCCTGGTCCTAGGCCTACTCCGAGGTTTACCCCGACACCCACCCCTTGCCCTTTGCCTACCCAAGCGCTACGCCTACCGCTCCCAATAGCCTACCTCGGGCCCTAGACAAACTCCCAGTGCTCACTCTATTCCGAATCCTAGCACTTGCCCGTCGCCAACCAGTACACCTTGCCCTACCGATAGCCAGAGCACTAACCCGTGTCCTCCAAAATCACCCTGGACCAACCCTTACCACACCCTAATCCAGCCCTACACCCGTTCCGAGTCCTAGGACTACCCGGAGCCCTCCCGTGACACCTATCCCTAGCCCTCGGCCATCCCCTACCACTACCACTAGTCCTAGGCCTAACATGAGCCCTAAGACTAACACTGCCCGTGGGCCTCAGCCAACCACTAGCCCTTCACCATCCTTACCCAGAGCACTACCCCTCGCCCTAGGCCTATGCCTAGCACTACCACTGGTCCTACCGCTACCCCTGGCCCTACAACTCCCCCTACCCATAGGCCCAACCCCATCCCTACCCCTACCCACAGCTCCAACTCCTGGCACTAGGACGACTCCGAGGTTTACCCCGACACCCACCCCTTGCCCTATGCCTACCCCAGCGCTACGCCTAACGCTCCTTCTAGCCCTAGCTCGGGCCCTAAACCCAACGCCCAGTGCTCATCTAGTCCGAGGCCTAGCACTTGCCCGTCGCCGACCAGTACACCTTGCCCAACCGTTAGCCAGAGCAGTAACCCGTGTCCTACGAAATCACCCTGGACCCACCCTTACCAATCGTAATCCAGCCCTACACCTGTTCCGAGTCCTACACCTACCCGGAGCCCTTCCGTGACACCTACCCCTAGCCTTCGGCCAATCTCTACCACTACCATGTCCTAGGCTTAACATGAGCCCTAACCCTAACACTGCCCGTGGGCCTCTGCCAACCACTAGCCCTTCAACTAACCCTACCCCGAGCACTACCCCTCGCCCTAAGCGTACGCCTAGCATTACCTCTGGTCCTACCGCTACCCCTGGCCCTACAGCTCCCCCTACCCATGGGCCCACCCCCATCCCTACCCCTATCCACAACTCCAACTCCTGGGCCAAAGCCTACTTCGAGGTTTACCTTGACTCCCACCCCTTGCTCTATGCCTACCCCAGCGCTACGCCTATCGCTCCCACTAGCCCTAGCTCGGGCCCTAGACCAACGCCCAGTGCTCATCTAGTCAGAGGTCTACCACTTGCCCGAGGTTGACCAGTACACCTTGCCCTACCGTTAGCCTGTGCAGTAACCCGTGTCCTTCGAAATCACCCTGGACTCACCCTTTCCACACCCTAATCCAGGCCTACACCTGTTCCGAGTCCTAGGACTACCCGGAGCCCTCCCGTGACACCTACCACTAGCCCTCGGCCAACCCCTACCACTACCACTAGTCCTAGGCTTAACATGAGCCCTAACCCTAACACTGCCCGTGGGCCTCTGCCAACCACTAGCCCTTCAACTAACCCTACCCCGAGCACTACCCCTCGCCCTAGGCCTACGCCTAGCACTACCTCTGGTCCTACCGCTACCCCTGGCCCTACAGCTCCCCCTACCCATGGGCCCACCACCATCCCTACCCCTAGCCACAACTCCAACTTCTGGGCCAAAGCCTACTCCGAGGTTTACCCCGACACCCACCCCTTGCCCTATGCCTACCTCAGCGCTACGCCTATCGCTCCCACTAGCCCTAGCTCGGGCCTTAGACCAACGCCCAGTGCTCATCTATTCTGAGGCCTACCACTTGCCCGAGGCCGACCAGTACACCTTGCCCTACCGTTAGCCAGAGCAGTAACCCGTGTCCTACGAAATCACCTCGACCCACCCTTACCACAACCTAATCCATCCCTACACCTGTTCCGAATCCTAGGACTACCCGGAGCCCTCCCGTGACACCTACCCCTAGCCCTCGGCTAACCCCAACCACTACAACTCGTCCTAGGCCTAACATGAGCCCTAACCCTAACACTACCCGTGAGACTCTGCCAACCACTAGCCGTTCACCTAACCCTACCCCGAGCACTACCCCTCGCCCTAGGCCTACGCCTAGCACTACCTCTGGTCCTACCCCTACCCCTGGCTCTACAGCTCCCCCTACACATAGGCCCACACCCATCCCTACCCCTAGCCACAACTCCAACTCCTGGCCCAAAGATTACTCCGAGGTTTACCCCGACACCTTCCCCTTGCCCTTTCCCTACCCAAGCGCTACGCCTACCGCTCCTACTAGCCCTAGCTCGGGAGCTAGACAAACGCCCAGTGCTCCCTCTAGTCAGAGGCCTACCACATGCCCGAGGCCGACCAGTACACCTTGCCCTTGTTAGGGTTAGGGTTAGGATTAGGGTTAGGGTAAGTGTTAGGATTTGGTTTAGGGTTAGGGTTAGGGTAAGGGTTGGTGTTAGGGTTAGGGTTAGGTTTAGGGTTAGGGTTGGTGTTAGGTTTAGGGTTAGGGTCAGGGTTAGGGTTAGGGTTAGGTTTGGTGTTAGGGTTAGGGTTAGGGTTAGGGTTAGCATTAGGGTTAGGGTTGGTGTTAGGGTTAGGGTTAGGGTTAGGGTTAGGTTTGGTGTGAGGTATAGGGTTAGGGTTAGGGTTAGGGTTAGGGTTAGGGTTGGTGTTAGGGTTAGGGTTAGGGTAAGGGTTAGTGTTAGGGTTAGGGTTAGGGTTAGGATTACGGTTAGGGTTGGTGTTAGGGTTAGGGTTAGGGTTCTGGTTAGGGTTGGTGTTAGGTATACGGTTAGGGTTAGGGTTAGGGTTAGGGTTGGTGTTAGGGTTAGGGTTAGGGTTAGGGTTAGGGTTGGTGTTAGGGTTAGGGTTAGGGTTAGGATTAGGGTTAGGGTTGGTGTTAGGGTTAGCGTTAGGGTTAGAGTTCGGGTTGGTGTTAGGGTTAGGGTTAGGGTTAGGGTTAGCGTTAGGGTTAGGGTTAGGGTTAGAGTTAGGGTTGGGTTAGGGTTAGGGTTAGGGTTAAGGTTAGGGTTGGTGTTAGGTATAGGGTTAGGGTTAGGGTTGGTATTAGGGTTAGGGTTAGGGTTAGGGTTGGTGTTAGGGTTAGGGTTAAATTACCCCGAGCACTACCCCTCGCCCTAGGCCTACACCTAGCACTACTTCTGGTCCTACACCTACCCCTGTCCCTACAGCTCCCCCTACCCATAGGCCCAACCCCATCCCTACCCCTAGCCACAGCTCCCACTCCTGGTCCTAGGCCTACTCCGAGGTTTACCCCGACACCCACCCCTTGCCCTTTGCCTACCCAAGCGCTACGCCTACCGCTCCCAATAGCCTACCTCGGGCCCTAGACAAACGCCCAGTGCTCACTCTATTCCGAATCCTAGCACTTGCCCGTCGCCAACCAGTACACCTTGCCCTACCGATAGCCAGAGCACTAACCCGTGTCCTCCAAAATCACCCTGGACCAACCCTTACCACACCCTAATCCAGCCCTACACCCGTTCCGAGTCCTAGGACTACCCGGAGCCCTCCCGTGACACCTATCCCTAGCCCTCGGCCATCCCCTACCACTACCACTAGTCCTAGGCCTAACATGAGCCCTAACCCTAACACTGCCCGTGGGCCTCAGCCAACCACTAGCCCTTCACCATCCTTACCCAGAGCACTACCCCTCGCCCTAGGCCTATGCCTTGCACTACCACTGGTCCTACCGCTACCCCTGGCCCTACAATTCCCCTACCCATAGGCCCAACCCCATCCCTACCCCTACCCACAGCTCTAACTCCTGGCACTAGGACGACTCCGAGGTTTACCCCGACACCCACCCCTTGCCCTATGCCTACCCCAGCGCTACGCCTAACGCTCCTTCTAGCCCTAGCTCGGGCCCTAAACCCAACGCCCAGTGCTCATCTAGTCCGAGGCCTAGCACTTTCCCGTCGCCGACCAGTACACCTTGCCCAACCGTTAGCCAGAGCAGTAACCCGTGTCCTACGAAATCACCCTGGACCCACCCTTACCAACCGTAATCCAGCCCTACACCTGTTCCGAGTCCTAGACCTACCCGGAGCCCTTCCGTGACAACTACCCCTAGCCTTCGGCCAATCCCTACCACTACCAAGTCCTAGGCTTAACATGAGCCCTAACCCTAACACTGCCCGTGGGCCTCTGCCAACCACTAGCCCTTCAACTAACCCTACCCCGAGCACTACCCCTCGCCCTAAGCGTACGCCTAGCATTACCTCTGGTCCTACCGCTACCCCTGGCCCTACAGCTCCCCCTACCCATGGGCCCACCCCCATCCCTACCCCTATCCACAACTCCAACTCCTGGGCCAAAGCCTACTTCGAGGTTTACCTTGACTCCCACCCCTTGCTCTATGCCTACCCCAGCGCTACGCCTATCGCTCCCACTAGCCCTAGCTCGGGCCCTAGACCAACGCCCAGTTCACATCTAGTCAGAGGTCTACCACTTGCCCGAGGTTGACCAGTACACCTTGCCCTACCGTTAGCCTGTGCAGTAACCCGTGTCCTTCGAAATCACCCTTGACTCACGCTTTCCACACCCTAATCCAGCCCTACACCTGTTCCGAGTCCTAGGACTACCCGGAGCCCTCCCGTGACACCTACCACTAGCCCTCGGCCAACCCCTACCACTACCACTAGTCCTAGGCTTAACATGAACCCTAACCCTAACACTGCCCGTGGGCCTCTGCCAACCACTAGCCCTTCAACTAACCCTACCCCGAGTACTTCCCCTCGCCCTAGACCTATGCCTAGCACTACCTCTGGTCCTACCACTACCCCTGGCCCTACAGCTTTCCCTACCCATAGGTCCACCCCCACCCCTACCCCTAGCCACAGCTCCCACTCCTGGCCCTAGGCCTACACCGAGGTTCACCTCGACACCCACCCCTTGCCCTATGCCTACCCCAGCGCTAAGCCTACCGTTTCCACTAGCTCTAGCTCAATCCCTAGACCAACGCCCATGGCTCCCTCTAGTCCGAGGCCTAGAACTTGCCCGTCGCTGACCAGTACACCTTGCCCTTGTTAGGGTTAGGGTTAGGGTTAGGGTTAGGGTTAGGGTTTAGGGTTAGGGTTAGGGTTGGTGTTAGGTATAGGCTTAGGGTTAGGGTTAGGGTTAGGGTTAGGGTTAGGGTTAGGGTTGGTGTAAGGTATAGGGATAGGGTTAGGGTTAGGGGTGGTGTTAGGGTTAGGGTTAGGGTTAGGGTTAGGGTTGGTGTTAGGTATAGGGTTATGGTTAGGGTTAGGGTTAGGGTTAGGGTTGGTGTTAGGGTTAGGGTTAGGGTTAGGGTTAGGGTTGGTGTTAGGTATAGGGTTAGGGTTAGCATTAGGGTTAGGGTTAGGGTTGGTGTTAGGGTTAGGGTTAGGGTTAGGATTAGGTTTAGGGTTGGTGTTAGGGTTAGGGTTAGGGTTAGAGTTAGGGTTGGTGTTAGGGTTAGGGTTAGGGTTAGGGTTAGGGTAGGGTTAGGGTTGGTGTTAGGGTTAGGGTTAGGGTTAGGGTTAGGGTTGGTGTTAGGTATAGGGTTAGGGTTAGGGTTAGGGTTAGGTTTAGGGTTGGTGTTAGGGTTAGGGTTAGGGTTAGGGTTAGTGTTATGGTTAGGGTTAGGGTTAGGTTAGGGTTGGTGTTAGGTTTCGGTTTAGGGTTAGGGTTAGGGTTAGGGTTGGTGTTAGGGTTAGGGTTAGGGTTAAGGTTAGGGTTAGGATTAGGTTTAGGGTTAGGATTAGGGTTAGGGTTGGTGTTAGGGTTAGGGTTAGGATTAGGGTTAGGGTTAGGGTTAGGGTTAGGGTTGGTGTTAGGGTTAGGGTTAGGATTAGGGTTAGGGTTGCGGTTAGGTTTATGGTTAGGTTTAGTGTTAGGGTTAGGGTTAGGTTTGGTGTTAGGGTTAGGGTTAGGGTTAGGGTTAGTTTTAGGGTTAGGGTTAGGGTTAGGGTTAGGTTACTTCGAGCAATACCCCTCCCCCTAGGCATACGCCTGGCACTACCTCTGGTCCTACCCCTACCCCTGGCCCTACATCTCCCCCTACCCATAGGCCCACCGCCGTCCCTACCCCTAGCCACAGCTCCAACTCCTGGCACTAGGCCTACACCGAGGTTTACCCCGACACCCACCCCTTGCCCTATGCCTACATCAGCGCTACGCCTATCGCTCCCACTAGCCCTAGCTCGGGCCCTAGACCAACGCCCAGTACTCATCTAGTCCGAGGCCTAGCACTTGCCCGTCCCCGACCAGTACACCTTGCCCTACTGTTAGCAGAGCACTAACCCGTGTCCTACGAAATCACCCTGGACCCACCCTTACCACACCCTAATCCAGCCCTACACCTGTTCCGAGTCCTAGGACTACCCGGAGCGCTCCCGTGACACCTACCCCTAGCCCTCGGCCAACCCCTACCACTACCACTATTCCTAGGCTTAACATGAGCCCTAACCCTAACACTGCCCGTGGGCCTCTGCCAACCACTAGCCCTTCAACTAACCCTACCCTGAGCACTACCCCTCGCCCTAGGCCTACGCCTAGCACTACCTCTGGTCCTACCCCTACACCTGGCCCTACAGCTCCCCCTACTCATAGGCCCACCTCCACACCTACCCCTAGCCACAGCTCCCACTCCTGGCCCTAGGCCTACTCCGAGGTTTACCTCGACACCCACCCCTTGCCCTATGCCTACCCCAGCGCTATGCCTACCGCTCCCACTAGCCCTAGCTCGGGCAGTAGACCAACGCCCATGGCTCCCTCTAGTCCGAGGCCTAGAACTAGCCCGTCGCTTACCAGTACACCTTGCCCTTGTTAGCGTTATGGTTAGGGTTAGGGTTAGGGTTAGGGTTAGGATTAGGGTTTAGGGTTAGGGTTAGGGTTAGGGTTGGTGTTAGGGTTACGGTTATGGTTAGGGTTAGGTTTGGTGTTAGGGATAGGGATAGGTTTAGGGTTTGGGTTAGGGTTAGGGTTGGTGTTAGGGTTAGGGTTAGGGTTAGGGTTATGGTTAGGGTTAGGGTTAGGGTTATGTTACCCCGAGCACTACCCCTCGCCCTAGGCCTACGCCTAGCACTAATTCTGGTCCTACCCCTACCCCTGGCCCTACAGCTCCCCCTACAAATAGGCCCACCCCCATCCCTACCCCTAGCCACAGCTCCCACTCCTGGTCCTAGGCCTACTCCGAGGATTACCCCGACACCCACCCCTTGCCCTTTGCCTACCCCAGCGCTACGCTTACCGCTCCCACTAGCCCTACCTCGGGCCCTAGACCAACGCCCAGTGCTCACTCTAGTCCAAAGCCTAGCACTTGCCCGTCATCGACCAGTACACCAATAGCCAGAACACTAACCCTTGTCCTACGAAATCACCCTAGACCCACCATTAGCCACACCCTAATCATGCCCCACATCCGTTCGGAGTCCTAGGACTACCCGGAGCCCTCTCGTGACACCTACCCCTAGCCCTCGGCCATCCCCTACCACTACCACTAGTCCTAGGCGTAACATGAGCCCTAACCCTAACACTGCCCGTGGGCCTCTGCCAACCACTAGCCCTTCACCTAACCCTACCCCGAGCACTACCCCTCGCCCTAGGACTAAGCCTAGCACTACCTCTGGTCCTACCGCTACCCCTGGCCCTACAGCTCCCCCTACCCATGGGCCCACCACCCTCCCTACCCCTAGCCACAACTCCGACTCCTGGGCCAAAGCCTACTCCGAGGTTTACCCCGACACCCACCCCTTGCCCTATGCCTACCCCAGCGCTACGCCTATCGCTCCCACTAGCCCTAGCTGGGGCCCTAGACCAACGCCCAGTGCTCATCTATTCTGAGGCCTACCACTTGCCCGAGGCCGACCAGTACACCTTGCCCTACCGTTAGCCAGAGCAGTAACCCGTGTCCTACGAAATCACCTCGACCCACCCTTACCACACCCTAATCCAGCCCTACACCTGTTCCGAATCCTAGGACTACCCGGAGCCCTCCCGTGACACCTACCCCTAGCCCTCGGCTAACCCCAACCACTACAACTCGTCCTAGGCCTAACATGAGCCCTAACACTAACACTACCCGTGAGACTCTGCCAACCACTAGCCCTTCACCTAACCCTACCCCGAGCACTACCCCTCGCCCTAGGCCTACGCCTAGCACTACCTCTGGTCCTACCCCTACCCCTGGCTCTACAACTCCCCCTACCCATAGGCCCACCCCCATCCCTACCCCTAGCCACAACTCCAATTCCTGGGCCAAAGATTACTCCGAGGTTTACCCCGACACCCACCCCTTGCCCTTTGCCTACCCAAGCGCTACGCCTACCGCTCCTACTAGCCCTAGCTCGGGAGCTAGACCAACGCCCAGTGCTCCCTCTAGTCAGAGGCCTACCACATGCCCGAGGCCGACCAGTACACCTTGCCCTTGTTAGGGTTAGGGTTAGGATTAGGGTTAGGGTAAGGGTTAGGATTAGGGTTTAGGGTTAGGGTTAGGGTAAGGGTTGGTGTTAGGGTTAGGGTTAGGTTTAGGGTTAGGGTTAGGGTTGGTGTTAGGTTTAGGGTTAGGGTCAGGGTTAGGGTTAGGGTTAGGGTTGGTGTTAGGTTTAGGGTTAGGGTTAGGGTTAGCATTAGGGTTAGGGTTGGTGTTAGGGTTAGGGTTAGGGTTAGGGTTAGGGTTAGGGGTGGTGTTAGGGTTAGGGTTAGGGTTAGGGTTAGGGTTGGTGTTAGGTATAGGGTTATGGTTAGGGTTAGGGTTAGGGTTAGGGTTGGTGTTAGGGTTAGGGTTAGGGTTAGGATTAGGTTTAGGGTTGGTGTTAGGGTTAGGTTTAGGGTTAGAGTTAGGGTTGGTGTTAGGGTTAGGGTTAGGGTTAGGGTTAGGGTAGGGTTAGGGTTGGTGTTAGGGTTAGGGTTAGGGTAGGGTTAGGGTTGGTGTTAGGCTTAGGGTTAGGGTTAGGGTTAGGGTTGGTGTTAGGTATAGGGTTAGGGTTAGGGTTAGGTTTAGGGTTGGTGTTAGGGTTAGGGTTAGGGTTAGGGTTAGTGTTATGGTTAGGGTTAGGGTTAGGTTAGGGTTGGTGTTAGGTTTCGGTTTAGGGTTAGGGTTAGGGTTAGGGTTGGTGTTAGGGTTAGGGTTAGGGTTAAGGTTAGGGTTAGGATTAGGTTTAGGGTTAGGATTAGGGTTAGGGTTAGGGTTTAGGGTTAGGGTTAGGGTTAGGGTTGGTGTTAGGGTTAGGGTTAGGATTAGGGTTAGGGTTAGGGTTAGGGTTAGGGTTGGTGTTAGGGTTAGGGTGAGGATTAGGGTTAGGGTTGCGGTTAGGTTTATGGTTAGGTTTAGTGTTAGGGTTAGGGTTAGGTTTGGTGTTAGGGTTAGGGTTAGGGTTAGGGTTAGTTTTAGGGTTAGGGTTAGGGTTAGGGTTAGGTTACTTCGAGCAATACCCCTCCCCCTAGGCATACGCCTGGCACTACCTCTGGTCCTACCCCTACCCCTGGCCCTACATCTCCCCCTACCCATAGGCCCACCGCCGTCCCTACCCCTAGCCACAGCTCCAACTCCTGGCACTAGGCCTACACCGAGGTTTACCCCGACACCCACCCCTTGCCCTATGCCTACATCAGCGCTACGCCTATCGCTCCCACTAGCCCTAGCTCGGGCCCTAGACCAACGCCCAGTACTCATCTAGTCCGAGGCCTAGCACTTGCCCGTCCCCGACCAGTACACCTTGCCCTACTGTTAGCAGAGCACTAACCCGTGTCCTACGAAATCACCCTGGACCCACCCTTACCACACCCTAATCCAGCCCTACACCTGTTCCGAGTCCTAGGACTACCCGGAGCGCTCCCGTGACACCTACCCCTAGCCCTCGGCCAACCCCTACCACTACCACTATTCCTAGGCTTAACATGAGCCCTAACCCTAACACTGCCCGTGGGCCTCTGCCAACCACTAGCCCTTCAACTAACCCTACCCTGAGCACTACCCCTCGCCCTAGGCCTACGCCTAGCACTACCTCTGGTCCTACCCCTACACCTGGCCCTACAGCTCCCCCTACCCATAGGCCCACCTCCACACCTACCCCTAGCCACAGCTCCCACTCCTGGCCCTAGGCCTACTCCGAGGTTTACCTCGACACCCACCCCTTGCCCTATGCCTACCCCAGCGCTATGCCTACCGCTCCCACTAGCCCTAGCTCGGGCAGTAGACCAACGCCCATGGCTCCCTCTAGTCCGAGGCCTAGAACTAGCCCGTCGCTTACCAGTACACCTTGCCCTTGTTAGCGTTATGGTTAGGGTTAGGGTTAGGGTTAGGGTTAGGATTAGGGTTTAGGGTTAGGGTTAGGGTTAGGGTTGGTGTTAGGGTTACGGTTATGGTTAGGGTTAGGTTTGGTGTTAGGGATAGTGATAGGTTTAGGGTTTGGGTTAGGGTTAGGGTTGGTGTTAGGGTTAGGGTTAGGGTTAGGGTTATGGTTAGGGTTAGGGTTAGGGTTATGTTACCCCGAGCACTACCCCTCGCCCTAGGCCTACGCCTAGCACTAATTCTGGTCCTACCCCTACCCCTGGCCCTACAGCTCCCCCTACAAATAGGCCCACCCCCATCCCTACCCCTAGCCACAGCTCCCACTCCTGGTCCTAGGCCTACTCCGAGGTTTACCCCGACACCCACCCCTTGCCCTTTGCCTACCCCAGCGCTACGCTTACCGCTCCCACTAGCCCTACCTCGGGCCCTAGACCAACGCCCAGTGCTCACTCTAGTCCAAAGCCTAGCACTTGCCCGTCATCGACCAGTACACCAATAGCCAGAACACTAACCCTTGTCCTACGAAATCACCCTAGACCCACCATTAGCCACACCCTAATCATGCCCCACATCCGTTCGGAGTCCTAGGACTACCCGGAGCCCTCTCGTGACACCTACCCCTAGCCCTCGGCCATCCCCTACCACTACCACTAGTCCTAGGCGTAACATGAGCCCTAACCCTAACACTGCCCGTGGGCCTCTGCCAACCACTAGCCCTTCACCTAACCCTACCCCGAGCACTAACCCTCGCCGTAGGACTACGCCTAGCACTACCTCTGGTCCTACCGCTACCCCTGGCCCTACAGCTCCCCCTACCCATGGGCCCACCACCATCCCTACCCCTAGCCACAACTCCGACTCCTGGGCCAAAGCCTACTCCGAGGTTTACCCCGACACCCACCCCTTGCCCTATGCCTACCCCAGCGCTACGCCTATCGCTCCCACTAGCCCTAGCTCGGGCCCTAGACCAACGCCCAGTGCTCATCTATTCTGAGGCCTACCACTTGCCCGAGGCCGACCAGTACACCTTGCCCTACCGTTAGCCAGAGCAGTAACCCGTGTCCTACGAAATCACCTCGACCCACCCTTACCACACCCTAATCCAGCCCTACACCTGTTCCGAATCCTAGGACTACCCGGAGCCCTCCCGTGACACCTACCCCTAGCCCTCGGCTAACCCCAACCACTACAACTCGTCCTAGGCCTAACATGAGCCCTAACCCTAACACTACCGGTGAGACTCTGCCAACCACTAGCCCTTCACCTAACCCTACCCCGAGCACTACCCCTCGCCCTAGGCCTACGCCTAGCACTACCTCTGGTCCTACCCCTACCCCTGGCTCTACAACTCCCCCTACCCATAGGCCCACCCCCATCCCTACCCCTAGCCACAACTCCAACTCCTGGGCCAAAGATTACTCCGAGGTTTACCCCGACACACACCCCTTGCCCTTTGCCTACCCAAGCGCTACGCCTACCGCTCCTACTAGCCCTAGCTCGGGAGCTAGACCAACGCCCAGTGCTCCCTCTAGTCAGAGGCCTACCACATGCCCGAGGCCGACCAGTACACCTTGCCCTTGTTAGGGTTAGGGTTAGGATTAGGGTTAGGGTAAGGGTTAGGATTAGGGTTTAGGGTTAGGGTTAGGGTAAGGGTTGGTGTTAGGGTTAGGGTTAGGTTTAGGGTTAGGGTTAGGGTTGGTGTTAGGTTTAGGGTTAGGGTCAGGGTTAGGGTTAGGGTTAGGGTTGGTGTTAGGTTTAGGGTTAGGGTTAGGGTTAGCATTAGGGTTAGGGTTGGTGTTAGGGTTAGGGTTAGGGTTAGGGTTAGGGTTGGTGTTAGGGTTAGGGTTAGGGTTAGGGTTAGGGTTAGGGTTAGTAATAGGGTTAGGGTTAGTGTTAGGTTACCCCGAGCACTACCCCTCGCCCTAGGCCTACGCCTAGCACTACCTCTGGTCCCACCCCTACCCCTGTCCCTTCTGCTCCCCCTACCCATAGGCCCACCCCCATCCAACCCTAGCCACAGCTCCCACTCCTGGTCCTAGGCCTACTCCGAGGTTTACCCCGACACCCACCCCTTGCCCTTTGCCTACCCCAGCGCTACGCGTACCGCTCCCACTAGCCCTACCTCGGTCCCTAGACCAACGCCCAGTGCTCACTCTAGTCCGAAGCCTAGCACTTGCCCGTCTCCAACCGGTACACATGCCCTACCGATAGCCAGAGCACAAACCCGTGTCCTACGAAATCACCCTGGACGCACCTTTAGCCACACCCTAATCCAGCCCTACATCTGTTCGGAGTCCTAGGACTACCCGGAGCCCTCTTGTGACAGATACCCCTAGCCCTCGGCCATCCCCTACCACTACCACTAGTCCTAGGCCTAACATGAGCCCTAACCCTAACAGTGCCCGTGAGCCTTTGCCAACCACTAGCCCTTCACCTAACCCTACCCCGAGCACGGCCCCTCGCCCTAGGCTTACGCCTAGCACTACCTCTGGTCCTACCCCTACCCCTGGTTCTACAGCTCCCCCTACTTATAGGCCCACCCCCATCCCTACCACTAGCCACAGCTCCCTCTCCTGGCCCTAGGCCTACTCCGAGGTTTACCTCGAAACCCACCCCTTGCCCTATGCCTACCCCAGCGCTACGCCTACCACTCTCACTAGCCCTAGACGGGGCCCTTGACCAACGCCCATGGTTCCCTCTAGTCCGAGGCCTAGAACTTGCCGGTCGCTGACCAGTACACCTTGCCCTTGTTAGGGTTAGGGTTAGGGTTAGGCTTAGGGTTAGGGTTAGGGTTAGGATTAGGGTTTAGGGTTAGGGTTAGGGTTAGGGTTGGTGTTAGGGTTAGGGTTAGGGTTAGGGTTAGGGTTGGTGTTAGGTTTAGAGTTAGTGTTAGGGTTAGGGTTGGTGTTAGGGTTAGGGTTAGGGTTAGGGTTAGGGTTAGGGTTAGGATAAGGGTTAGGGTTGGTGTTAGGGTTAGGGTTAGGGTTAGGGTTAGGGTTAGGGTTGGTGTTAGGGTTAGGGTTAGGGTTAGGGTTAGGGTTAGGGTTGGTGATAGGTATAGGGTTAGGGTTAGGGTTAGGGTTAGGTTTAGGGTTGGTGTTAGGGTTAGGGTTAGGGTTAGGGTTAGTGTTAGGGTTAGGGTTAGGGTTACGGTTAGGATTAGGGTTAGGGTTGGTGTTAGTGTTAGAGTTAGGGTTAGGGTTGGTGTTAGGTATAGGGTTAGGGTTAGGGTTAGGGTTGGTGTTAGGGTTAGGGTTAAGTTAAGGATTAGGGTTAGGGTTGGTGTTAGGGTTAGCGTTAGGGTTAGAGTTAGGGTTGGTGTTAGGGTTAGGGTTAGGGTTAAGGTTAGGGTTGGTGTTAGGTATAGGGTTAGGGTTAGGGTTGGTATTAGGGTTAGGGTTAGGGTTAGGGTTGTTGTTAGGGTTAGGGTTAGGTTACCCCGAGCACTACCCCTCGCCCTAGGCCTACGCCTAGCACTACCTCTGGTCCTACACCTACCCCTGTCCCTACAGCTGCCCCTACCCATAGGCCCACCCCCATCCCTACCCCTAGCCACAGCTCCCACTTTTGGTCCTAGGTCTACTCCGAGGTTTACCCCGACACCCACCCCTTGCCCTTTGCCTACCCAAGCGCTACGCCTACCGCTCCCACTAGCCTACCTCGGGCCCTAGACAAACGCCCAGTGCTCACTCTAGTCCGAAGCCTAGCACTTGCCCGTCGCCAACCAGTACACCTTGCCCTACCGATAGCCAGAGCACTAACCCGTGTCCTCAAAATCACCCTGGACCAACCCTTACCACACCCTAATCCAGCCCTACACCCGTTCCGAGTCCTAGGACTACCCGGAGCCCTCCCGTGACACCTATCCCTAGCCCTCGGCCATCCCCTACCACTACCACTAGTCCTAGGCCTAACATGAGCCCTAAGACTAACACTGCCCGTGGGCCTCAGCCAACGACTAGCCCTTCACCATCCTTACCCAGAGCACTACCCCTCGCCCTAGGCCTATGCCTAGCACTACCTCTGGTCCTACCGCTACCCCTGGCCCTACAGCTCCCACTAACCATAGGCCCACCCAATTCCCTACCCCTACCCACAGCTCCAACTCCTGGCACTAGGCCGACTCCGAGGTTTACCCCGACACCCACACCTTGCCCTATGCCTACCCCAGCGCTACGCCTAACGCTCCCTCTAGCCCTAGCTCAGGCCCTAAACCCAACGCCCAGTGCTCATCTAGTCCGAGGCCTAGCACTTGCCCGTGGTTGACCAGTACACCTTGCCCTACCGTTAGCCTGTGCAGTAACCCGTGTCCTACGAAATCACCCTGGACTCACCCTTTCCACACCCTAATCCAGCCCTACACCTGTTCCGAGTCCTAGGACTACCCGGAGCCCTCCCGTGACACCTACCACTAGCCTTCGGCCAACCCCTACCACTACCACTAGTCCTAGGCTTAACATGAGCCCTAACCCTAACACTGCCCGTGGGCCTCTGCCAACCACTAGCCCTTCAACTAACCCTACCCCGAGCACTTCCCCTCGCCCTAGACCTATGCCTAGCAGTACCTCTGGTCCTACCACTACCCCTGGCCTTACAGCTCCCCCTACCCATAGGTCCACCCCCACCCCTACCCCTAGCCACAGCTCCCAATCCTGGCCCTAGGCCTACACCGAGGTTCACCTCGACACCCACCCCTTGCCCTATGCCTACCCCAGCGCTACGCCTACCGTTTCCACTAGCCCTAGCTCGGGCCCTAGAACAACGCCCATGGCTCCCTCTAGTCCGAGGCCTAGAACTTGCCCGTCGCTGACCAGTACACCTTGCCCTTGTTAGGGTTAGGGTTAGGGTTAGGGTTAGGGTTAGGGTTAGGGTTAGGGTTTAGGGTTAGGGTTAGGGTTGGTGTTAGGTATAGGGTTAGGGTTAGGGTTAGGGTTAGGGTTAGGGTTGGTGTTAGGGTTAGGGTTAGGGTTAGGGTTAGTGTTGGTGTTAGGTATAGGGTTAGGGTTAGGGTTAGGGGTGGTGTTAGGGTTAGGGTTAGGGTTAGGGTTAGGGTTAGGGTTGGTGTTAGGTATAGGGTTATGGTTAGGGTTAGGGTTAGGGTTAGGGTTGGTGTTAGGGTTAGGGTTAGGGTTAGGGTTAGGGATGGTGTTAGGTATAGGGTTAGGGTTAGCATTAGGGTTAGGGTTAGGGTTGGTGTTAGGGTTAGGGTTAGGGTTAGGGTTAGTAATAGGGTTAGGGTTTGTGTTAGGTTACCCCGAGCACTACCCCTCGCCCTAGGCCTACGCCTAGCACTACCTCTGGTCCCACACCTACACCTGTCCCTACAGCTCCCCCTACCCATAGGCCCACCCCCATCCCTACCCCTAGCCACAGCTCCCACTCCTGGTCCTAGGCCTACTCCGAGGTTTACCCCGACACCCACCCCTTGCCCTTTGCCTACCCCAGCGCTACGCGTACCGCTCCCACTAGCCCTACCTCGGCCCCTAGACCAACGCCCAGTGCTCACTCTAGTCCTAAGCCTAGCACTTGCCCGTCTCCAACCGGTACACCGTGCCCTACCGATAGCCAGAGCACTAACCCGTGTCCTACGAAATCACCCTGGACGCACCATTAGCCACACCCTAATCCATCCCTTCATCTGTTCGGAGTCCTAGGACTACCCGGAGCCCTCTTGTGACAGTTACCCCTAGCCCTCGGCCATCCCCTACCACTACCACTAGTCCTAGGCCTAACATGAGCCCTAACCCTAACACTGCCCGTGGGCCTCTGCCAACCACTAGCCCTTCACCTAACCCTACCCCGAGCACGGCCCCTCGCCCTAGGCTTACGCCTAGTGCTACCTCTGGTCCTACCCCTACCCCTGGTTCTACAGCTCCCCCTACTTATAGGCCCACCCCCATCCCTACCCCTAGACACAGCTCCCTCTCCTGGCCCTAGGCCTACTCCGAGGTTTACCTCGACACCCACCCCTTGCCCTATGCCTACCACAGCGCTACTCCTACCGCTCTCACTAGCCATAGCTCGGGCCCTAGACCAACGCCCATGGTTCCCTCTAGTCCGAGGCCTAGAACTTGCCCGTCGCTGACCAGTACACCTTGCCCTTGTTAGGGTTAGGGTTAGGGTTAGGGTTAGGGTGAGGGTTAGGGTTAGGATTAGGGTTTAGGGTTAGGGTTAGGGTTAGGGTTGGTGTTAGGGTTAGGGTTAGGGTTAGGGTTAGGGTTGGTGTTAGGTTTAGAGTTAGGGTTAGGGTTAGGGTTGGTGTTAGGGTTAGGGTTAGGGTTAGGGTTAGGGTTAGGATAAGGGTTAGGGTTGGTGTTAGGGTTAGGGTTAGGGTTAGGGTTAGGGTTGGTGTTAGGGTTAGGGTTAGGGTTAGGGTTAGGGTTAGGGTTGGTGTTAGGTATAGGGTTAGGGTTAGGGTTAGGGTTAGGTTTAGGGTTGGTGTTAGGGTTAGGGTTAGGGTTAGGGTTAGTGTTAGGGTTAGGGTTAGGGTTACGGTTAGGATTAGGGTTAGGGTTGGTGTTAGTGTTAGAGTTAGGGTTAGGGTTGGTGTTAGGTATAGTGTTAGGGTTAGGGTTAGGGTTAGGGTTAGGGTTGGTGTTAGGGTTAGGGTTAAGATTAGGGTTAGGGTTGGTGTTAGGGTTAGGGTTAGGGTTAGGATTAGGGTTAGGGTTGGTGTTAGGGTTAGGGTTAGGTTTAGGGTTAGGGTTAGGGTTGGTGTTAGGGTTAGGGTTAGGGTTAGGGTTAGGGTTGGTGTTAGGTATAGGGTTGGGTTAGGGTTAGGGTTAGGTTTAGGGTTGGTGTTAGGGTTAGGGTTAGGGTTAGGGTTAGTGTTAGGGTTAGGGTTAGGGTTAGGTTAGGGTTGGTGTTAGGTTTCGGTTTAGGGTTATGGTTAGGGTTAGGGTTGGTGTTAGGGTTAGGGTTAGGGTTAGGGTTGGTGTTAGGTATAGGGTTAGGGTTAGGGTTAGGGTTAGGGTTAGGGTTGGTGTTAGGGTTAGGGTTAGGGTTAGTGTTAGGGTTAGGGTTAGGGTTAGGTTAGGGTTGGTGTTAGGTTTTGGTTTAGGGTTATGGTTAGGGTTAGGGTTGGTGTTAGGGTTAGGGTTAGGGTTAAGGTTAGGGTTAGGATTAGGGTTAGGGTTGGTTTTAGGTTTAGGGTTAGGGTTAGGGTTAGGGTTGGTGTTAGGTATAGGGTTATGGTTAGGGTTAGGGTTAGGGTTAGGGTTGGTGTTAGGGTTAGGGTTAGGGTTAGGGTTAGGGTTGGTGTTAGGTATAGGGTTAGGGTTAGCATTAGGGTTAGGGTTAGGGTTGGTGTTAGGGTTAGGGTTAGGGTTAGGGTTAGTAATAGGGTTAGGGTTAGTGTTAGGTTACCCCGAGCACTACCCCTCGCCCTAGGCCTACGCCTAGCACTACCTCTGGTCCCACCCCTACCCCTGTCCCTACAGCTCCCCCTACCCATAGGCCCACCCCCATCCCTATCCCTAGCCACAGCTCCCACTCCTGGTTCTAGGCCTACTCCGAGGTTTACCCCGACACCCACCCCTTGCCCTTTGCCTACCCCAGCGCTACGCGTACCGCTCCCACTAGCCCTACCTCGGGCCCTAGACCAACGCCCAGTGCTCACTCTAGTCCGAAGCCTAGCACTTGCCTGTCTCCAACCGGTACACCTTGCCCTACCGATAGCCAGAGCACTAACCCGTGTCCTACGAAATCACCCTGGACGCACCATTAGCCACACCCTAATCCAGCCCTACATCTGTTCGGAGTCCTAGGACTACCCGGAGCCCTCTTGTGACAGTTACCCCTAGCCCTCGGCCAACCCCTATTACTACCACTAGTCCTAGGCTTAACATGAGTCCTAACCCTAACACTGCTTGTGGGCCTCTGCCAACCACTAGCCCTTCAACGAACCCTACCCCGAGCACTACCCCTCGCCCTAGGCCTACGCCTAGCACTACCTCTGGTCCTACAACTACCCCTGGCCCTACAGCTCCCCCTACCCATAGGTCCACCCCCACCCCTACCCCTAGCCACAGCTCCCACTCCTGGCCCTAGGCCTACACCGAGGTTTACCTCGACACCCACCCCTTGCCCTATGCCTACCCCAGCGCTACGCCTACCGTTTCCACTAGCCATAGCTCGGGCCCTAGACCAACGCCCATGGCTCCCTCTCGTCCGAGGCCTAGAACTTGCCCGTCGCTGACCAGTACACCTTGCCCTTGTTAGGGTTAGGGTTGGGGTTAGGGTTAGGGTTCGGGTTTAGGGTTAGGGTTAGGGTTGGTGTTAGGTATAGGGTTAGGGTTAGGGTTAGGATTAGGGTTAGGGTTGGTGTTAGGTTTAGGGTTAGGGTTAGGGTTAGGGTTGGTGTTAGGTATAGGGTTAGGGTTAGGGTTAGGGTTGGTGTTAGGGTTAGGGTTAGGGTTAGGGTTAGTGTTGGTGTTAGGTATAGGGTTATGGTTAGGGTTAGGATTAGGGTTAGGGTTGGTGTTAGGGTTAGGGTTAGGGTTAGGGTTAGGGATGGTGTTAGGTATAGGGTTAGGGTTAGCATTATGGTTAGGGTTAGGGTTGGTGTTAGGGTTAGTGTTAGGGTTAGGGTTAGTGTTAGGGTTAGGGTTAGTGTTAGGTTACCCCGAGCACTACCCCTCGCCCTAGGCCTACGCCTAGCACTACCTCTGGTCCCACCCCTACCCCTGTCCCTACAGCTCCCCCTACCCATAGGCCCACCCCCATCCCTACCCCTAGCCACAGCTCCCACTCCTGGTCCTAGGCCTACTCCGAGGTTTACCCCGACACCCACCCCTTGCCCTTTGCCTACCCCAGCGCTACGCGTACCGCTCCCACTAGCCCTACCTCGGGCCCTAGACCAACGCCCAGTGCTCACTCTAGTCCGAAGCCTAGCACTTGCCCGTCTCCAACCGGTACACCTTGCCCTACCGATAGCCAGAGCACTAACCCGTGTCCTACGAAATCACCCTGGACGCACCATTAGCCACACCCTAATCCAGCCCTACATCCGTTCGGAGTCCTAGGACTACCCGGGCCCTCTTGTGACAGTTACGTCTAGCCCTCGGCCATCCCCTACCACTACCACTAGTCCTAGGCCTAACATGAGCCCTAACCCTAACACTGCCCGTGGGCCTCTGCCAACCACTAGCCCTTCACCTAACCCTACCCCGAGCACTACTCCTCGCCCTAGGGTTACGCCTAGCACTACCTCTGGTCCTACCCCTACCCCTGGTTCTACAGCTCCCCCTACTTATAGGCCCCCCCCATCCCTACCCTAGCCACAGCTCCCTCTCCTGGCCCTAGGCCTACTCCGAGGTTTACCTCGACACCCACCCCTTGCCCTATGCCTACCCCAGCGCTACGCCTACCGCTCTCACTAGCCCTAGCTCGGGCCCTAGACCAACGCGCATGGTTCCCTCTAGTCCGAGGCCTAGAACATGCCCGTCGCTGACCAGTACACCTTGCCCTTGTTAGGGTTAGGGTTAGGATAAGGGTTTAGGGTTAGGGTTAGGGTTAGGGTTGGTGTTAGGGTTAGGGTTATGGTTAGGGTTAGGGTTGGTGTTAGGTTTAGGGTTAGGGTTAGGGTTAGGGTTAGGGTTGGTGTTAGGGTTAGGGTTAGGGTTAGGGTTAGGGTTAGGGTTAGGGTTAGGATAAGGGTTAGGGTTGGTGTTAGGGTTAGGGTTAGGGTTAGGGTTAGGGTTGGAGTTAGGGTTAGGGTTAGGGTTAGGGTTAGGGTTGGTGTTAGGTATAGGGTTAGGGTTAGGGTTAGGGTTAGGGTTAGGGTTGGTGTTAGGGTTAGGGTTAGGGTTAGGGTTAGTGTTAGGGTTAGGGTTAGGGTTACGTTTAGGATTAGGGTTAGGGTTGGTGTTAGGGTTAGGGTTAGGGTTAGGGTTGGTGTTAGGTATAGGGTTAGGGTTAGGGTTAGGGTTAGGGTTAGGGTTGGTGTTAGGGTTAGGGTTAAGGTTAGGGTTAGGGTTGGTGTTAGGGTTAGGGTTAGGGTTATGATTAGGGTTAGGGTTGGTGTTAGGGTTAGGGTTAGGGTTAGAGTTAGGGTTGGTGTTAGGGTTAGGGTTAGGGTTAGGGTTAGGGTTAGGGTTAGGGTTGGTGTTAGGGTTAGGGTTAGGGTTAGGGTTCGTGTTGGTGTTAGGTATAGGATTAGTGTTAGGGTTAGGGTTAGGGTTAGGGTTGGTGTTAGGGTTAGGTTTAGGGTGAGGGTTAGTGTTAGGGTTAGGGTTAGGGTTAGGTTACCCCGAGCACTACCCCTCGCCCTAGGCCTACGCCTAGCACTACCTCTGGTCCCACCCCTACCCCTGTCCCTACAGCTCCCCCTACCCATAGGCCCACCCCCATCCCTATCCCTAGCCACAGCTCCCACTCCTGGTCCTAGGCCTACTCCGAGGTTTACCTCGACACCCACCCCTTGCCCTTTGCCTACCCCAGCGCTACGCGTACCGCTCCCACTAGCCCTACCTCGGGCCCTAGACCAACGCCCAGTGCTCACTCTAGTCCGAAGCCTAGCACTTGCCCGTCTCCAACCGGTACACCTTGCCCTACCGATAGCCAGAGCACTAACCCGTGTCCTACGAAATCACCCTGGACGCACCATTAGCCACACCCTAATCCAGCCCTACATCCGTTCGGAGTCCTAGGACTACCCGGAGCCCTCTTGTGACAGTTACCCCTAGCCCTCGGCCATCCCCTACCACTACCACTAGTCCTAGGCCTAACATGAGCCCTAACCCTAACACCGCCCGTGGGCCTCTGCCAACCAATAGCCCTTCACCTAACCCTACCCCGAGCACTACTCCTCGCCCTAGGCTTACGCCCAGCACTACCTCTGGTCCTACCCCTACCCCTGGTTCTACAGCTCCCCCTACTTATAGGCCCACCCCCATCCCTACCCCTAGCCACAGCTCCCTCTCCTGGCCCTAGGCCTACTCCGAGGTTTACCTCGACACCCACCCCTTGCCCTATGCCTACCCCAGCGCTACGCCTACCGCTCTCACTAGCCCTAGCTCGGGCCCTAGACCAACGCCCATGGTTCCCTCTACTCCGAGGCCTAGAACTTGCCCGTCCCTGACCAGTACACCTTGCCCTTGTTAGGGTTAGGGTTAGGATTAGGGTTGGGGTTAGGATTAGGATTAGTGTTTAGGGTTAGGGTTAGGGTTAGGGTTGGTGTTAGGGTTAGGGTTAGGGTTAGGGTTAGGGTTAGGGTTGGTGTTAGGTTTAGGGATAGGGTTAGTGTTAGGGTTAGGGTTAGGGTTGGTGTTAGGGTTAGGGTTAGGATTAGGGTTAGGGTTAGGATAAGGGTTAGGGTTGGTGTTAGGGTTAGGGTTAGGGTTAGGGTTAGGGTTAGGGTTAGGGTTAGGGTTGGAGTTAGGGTTAGGGTTAGGGTTAGGGTTAGGGTTGGTGTTAGGTATAGGGTTAGGGTTAGGGTTAGGGTTAGGGTTAGGGTTGGTGTTAGGGTTAGGGTTAGGGTTAGGGTTAGTGTTAGGGTTAGGGTTAGGGTTACGGTTAGGATTAGGGTTAGGGTTGGGGTTAGGGTTAGGGTTAGGGTTAGGGTTGGTGTTAGGTATAGGGTTAGGGTTAGGGTTAGGGTTAGGGTTGGTGTTAGGGTTAGGGTTAAGGTTAGGGTTAGGGTTGGTGTTAGGGTTAGGGTTAGGGTTAGGATTAGGGTTAGGGTTGGTGTTAGGGTTAGGGTTAGGGTTAGAGTTAGGGTTGGTGTTAGGGTTAGGGTTAGGGTTAGGGTTAGGGTTGGTGTTAGGGTTAGGGTTAGGGTTAGGGTTAGGGTTGGTGTTAGGTATAGGGTTAGGTTTAGGGTTAGGGTTAGTGTTAGGGTTAGGGTTAGGGTTAGGTTACCCCGAGCACTACCCCTCCCCCTAGGCCTACGCCTAGCACCACCTTTGGTCCTACCCCTACCCCTGGCCCTACAGCTCCCCCTACCCATAGGCCCACCCCCATCCCTACCCCTAGCCACAGCTCCCACTCCTGGACCTAGGCCTACTCCGAGGTTTACCCCGACACACACCCCTTGCCCTTTGCCTACCACGGCGCTACGCCTACCGCTCCCACTAGCCCTACCTCGGGCCCTAGACCAACGCCCAGTGCTCACTCTAGTCCGAAGCCTAGCACTTGCCCGTCACCGACCAGTACACCTTGCCCTACCGATAGCCAGATCACTAACCCTTGTCCTGCGAAATCACACTGGACCCACCATTAGCCACACCCTAATCCAGCCCTACACCTGTTCTGAGTCTTAGGACTACCCGGAGCCCTCCCGTGACACCTACCCGTAGCCCTCGGCCAACCCCTACCACTACCACTAGTCCTAGGCTTAACATGAGCCCTAACCCTAACACTGCCCGTGGGCCTCTGCCAACCACTAGCCCTTCACCTAACCCTACCCCGAGCACTACTCCTCGCCCAAGGCTTACGCCTAGCACTACCTCTGGTCCTACCCCTACCCCTGGTTCTACAGCTCCCCCTACTTATAGGCCCACCCCCATCCCTACCCCTAGCCACAGCTCCCTCTCCTGGCCCTAGGCCTACTCCGAGGTTTACCTCGACACCCACCCCTTGCCCTATGCTTACCCCAGCGCTACGCCTACCGCTCTCACTAGCCCTAGCTCGGGACCTAGACCAACGCCCATGGTTCCCTCTAGTCCGAGGCCTAGAACGTGCCCGTCGCTGACCAGTACACCTTGCCCTTGTTAGGGTTAGGGTTAGGGTTAGGGTTAGGGTTAGGATAAGGGTATATGGTTAGGGTTAGGGTTAGGGTTGGTGTTAGGGTTAGGGTTAGGGTTAGGGTTAGGTTTGGTGTTAGGTTTAGGGTTAGAATTAGGGTTAGGGTTAGGTTTAGGGTTGGTGTTAGGGTTAGGGTTAGGGTTAGGGTTAGGATTAGCATAAGGGTTAGGGTTGGTTTAGGGTTAGGGTTAGGGTTAGGGTTAGGGTTAGGGTTGGTGTTAGGGTTAGGGTTTGGGTTAGGGTTAGGGTTAGGGTTGCTGTTAGGTATAGGGTTAGGGTTAGGGTTAGGGTTGGTGTTAGGGTTAGGGTTAGGGTTAGGGTTAGTGTTAGGGTTAGGGTTAGGGTTAGGGTTACGGTTAGGATTAGGGTTAGGGTTGGTGTTAGGGTTAGCGTTAGGGTTAGTGTTGGTGTTAGGTATAGGGTTAGGGTTAGGGTTAGGGTTAAGTTTAGGGTTAGGGTTGGTGTTAGGGTTAGGGTTAAGGTTAGGGTTAGGGTTGGTGTTAGGGTTAGGGTTAGGGTTAGGATTAGGGTTAGGGTTGGTGTTAGGGTTAGGGTTAGGGTTAGAGTTAGGGTTTGTGTTAGGCTTAGGGTTAGGGTTAGGGTTAGGTTTAGGGTTAGGGTTGGTGTTAGGGTTAGGGTTAGGGTTAGGGTTAGGGTTGGTGTTAGGTATAGGGTTAGTGTTAGGGTTAGGGTTAGGGTTAGGGTTGGTGTTAGGGTTAGGGTTAGGGTTAGGGTTAGTGTTAGGGTTAGGGTTAGGGTTAGGTTACCCCGAGCACTACCCCTCGCCCTAGGCCTACGCCTAGCACTACCTTTGGTCCTAAACCCTACCCGTGGCCCTACAGTTCCCCTATCCATAGGCCCACCCCCATCCCTACCCCTAGCCACAGCTCCCACTCCTGGACCTAGGCCTACTTTGAGGTTTACCCCGACACACACCCCTTGCCCTTTGCCTACCACAGCGCTACGCCTACCGCTCCCACTAGCCCTACCTCGGTCCCTAGACCAACGCCCAGTGCTCACTCTAGTCCGAAGCCTCGCACTTGCCCAACGCCGACCAGTACCCCTTGCCCTACCGATAGCCAGAGCACTAACCCGTGTCCTACGAAATCACCCTGGACCCACCATTAGCCACACCCTAATCCAACCCTACATCCGTTTTAACTCCTAGGACTACCCGGAGCCCTCCCGTGACACCTACCCGTAGCCCTCGGCCATCCCCTACCACTACCACTAGTCCTAGGCCTAACATGAGCCCTAACCCTAACACTGCCCGTGGGCCTCTGCCAACCACTTGCCCTTCACCTAACCCTTCCTCGAGCACTACCCCTCGCCCTAGTCCTAGGCCTAGCACTACCTCTTTTCCTACCCCTACCCCTGGCCCTACAGGTCCCCCTATTCATAGGCCCACCCCCATCCCTACCCCTAGCCACAACTACAACTCCTGGCCCAAAGCCTACTCCGAGGTTTTCCCGACACCCAACCCTTGCCTTATGCCTACCCCAGTGCTACGCCTACCGCTCCCACTAGCCCTAGCTCGGGCCCTAGTCCAACGCCCAGTGCTCATCTAGTCCGAGGCCTAGCACTTGCCCATCGCCGACCAGTACACCTTGCCCTACCGTTAGCAGAGCACTAACCCGTGTCCTACGAAATCACACTGGACCCACACTTACCACACCCTAATCCAGCCCTACACCTGTTCCGAGTCCTAGGACTACCCGGAGCTCTCCCGTGACACCTGCCCCTAGCCCTCGGCCAACCCCTACCACTACCATTAGTCCTAGGCCTAACATGAGCCCTAACCCTAACACTGCCCGTGGGCCTCAGCTAAACACTAGCCCTTCACCATCCCTACCCAGAGTACTACCCCTCGCCCTAGGCCTACGCCTAGCACTACCTCTGGTCCTACCGCTACCCCTGGCCCTACAGCTCCCCATAACGATAGGTCCACCCAAATCCCTACCCCTAGCCACAGCTCCAACTCCTGGCACTAGGCCTACTCCGAGGTTTACCCCGACACCCACCCCTTGCCCTATGCCTACCCCAGCGCTACGCCTATCGCTCCCACTAGCCCTAGCTCGGGCCCTAGACCAACGCCCAGTGCTCATCTAGTCCGAGGCCTAGCACTTGCCCGTCGCCGACCAGTACACCTTGCCCTACCGTTAGCAGAGCAGTAACCCGTGTCCTACGAAATCACCCTGAACCCACCCTTACCACACCCTAATAGAGCCCTAAACCTGTTCCGAGTCCTAGGACTACCCGGAGCCCTCCCGTGACACCTACCCCTAGCCCTCGGCCAACCCCTACCACTACCACTAGTCCTAGGCTTAACATGAGCCCTAACCCTAACACTGCCCGTGGGCCTCTGCCAACCACTAGCCCTTCAACTAACCCTACCCCGAGCACTACCCCTCACCCTAGGCCTACGCCTAGCACTAATTCTGGTCCTACCCCTACACCTGGCCCTACAGCTCCCCCTACCCATAGGCCCACCCCACCCCTACCCCTAGCCACTGCTCCCACTCCTGGCACTAGGCCTACTCCGAGGTTTACCTCGACACCCACACCTTGCTCTATGCCTACCCCAGGGCTACGCCTACCGCTCCCACTAGCCCTAGCTCGGGCAGTAGACCAACGCCCATGGCTCCCTCTAGTCCGAGGCCTAGAACTTGCCCGTCGCTGACCAGTACACCTTGCCCTTGTTAGGGTTAGGGTTAGGGTTAGGTTTAGGGTTAGGGTTAGGGTTAGGATTAGGGTTAGGGTTAGTGTTAGGTTTAGGGTTAGGGTTAGGGTTAGAATCAGGGTTAGGGTTGGTGTTAGGGTTAGGGTTAGGGTTAGGTTAGGGTTAGGGTTAGGGTTAGGGTTAGGGTCAGGTTACCCCGATCACTACCCCTCGCCCTAGGCCTACGCCTAGCACTACCTCTGGTCCTACCCCTACCTGTGGCCCTACAGCTCCTCCTACCTATGGGCCCACCCCCATCCTTACCCTTAGCCACAACTCCAACACCTGGCCCAAAGCCTACTCCGAAGTTTAACCCGACACCCACCCCTTGCCCTATGCCTACCCCAGCGCTACGCCTACCGCTCCCACTAGCCCTAGCTCGGGCCCTAGACCAACGCCCAGTGCTCCTTCTAGTCAGAGGCCTACCACTTACCCGAGGCCGACCAGTACACCTTGCCCTACCGTTAGCCAGAGCAGTAACCTGTGTCCTACGAAATCACCCTGGACCCACCCTTACCACACCCTAATCCAGCCCTACACCTGTTCCGAGTCCTAGGACTACCCGGAGCCCTCTAGTGACACCTACCCCTAGCCCTCGGCCAACCCCTACCACTACCACTAGTCCTAGGCTTAACATGAGCCCTAACCCTAACACTGCCCGTGGGCCTCTGCCAACCACTAGCCCTTTAACTAACCCTACCCCGAGCACTACCCCTCGCCCTAGGCCTACGCCTAGCACTACCTCTGGTCCTACCGCTACCCCTGGCCCTACAGCTCCCCCTACTCATGGGCCCACCCCCATCCCTACCCCTAGCCACAACTCCAACTCCTGGGCCAAAGCCTACTCCGAGGTTTACATCGACACCCACCCCTTGCCCTATGCGTACCCCAGCGCTACGCCTACCGCTCCCACTAGCCCTAGCTCGGGCCCTAGACCAACGCCCATGGCTCCCTCTAGTCCGAGGCCTAGAACTTGCCCGTCGCCGACCAGTACACCTTGCCCTACCGTTAGCAGAGCACTAACCCGTGTCCTACGAAATCACACTGGACCCACACTTACCACACCCTAATCCAGCCCTACACCTGTTCCGAGTCCTAGGACTACCCGGAGCTCTCCCGTGACACCTGCCCCTAGCCCTCGGCCAACCCCTACCACTACCATTAGTCCTAGGCCTAACATGAGCCCTAACCCTAACACTGCCCGTGGGCCTCAGCTAAACACTAGCCCTTCACCATCCCTACCCAGAGTACTACCCCTCGCCCTAGGCCTACGCCTAGCACTACCTCTGGTCCTACCGCTACCCCTGGCCCTACAGCTCCCCATAACAATAGGTCCACCCAAATCCCTACCCCTAGCCACAGCTCCAACTCCTGGCACTAGGCCTACTCCGAGGTTTACCCCGACACCCACCCCTTGCCCTATGCCTACCCCAGCGCTACGCCTATCGCTCCCACTAGCCCTAGCTCGGGCCCTAGACCAACGCCCAGTGCTCATCTAGTCCGAGGCCTAGCACTTGCCCGTCGCCGACCAGTACACCTTGCCCTACCATTAGCAGAGCAGTAACCCGTGTCCTACGAAATCACCCTGAACCCACCCTTACCACACCCTAATACAGCCCTAAACCTGTTCCGAGTCCTAGGACTACCCGGAGCCCTCCCTTGACACCTACCCCTAGCCCTCGGCCAACCCCTACCACTACCACTAGTCCTAGGCTTAACATGAGCCCTAACCCTAACACTGCCCGTGGGCCTCTGCCAACCACTAGCCCTTCAACTAACCCTACCCCGAGCACTACCCCTCACCCTAGGCCTACGCCTAGCACTAATTCTGGTCCTACCCCTACACCTGGCCCTACAGCTCCCCCTACCCATAAGCCCACCCCACCCCTACCCCTAGCCACTGCTCCCACTCCTGGCACTAGGCCTACTCCGAGGTTTACCTCGACACCCACACCTTGCTCTATGCCTACCCCAGCGCTACGCCTACCGCTCCCACTAGCCCTAGCTCGGGCAGTAGACCAACGCCCATGGCTCCCTCTAGTCCGAGGCCTAGAACTTGCCCGTCGCTGACCAGTACACCTTGCCCTTGTTAGGGTTAGGGTTAGGGTTAGGTTTAGGGTTAGGGTTAGGGTTAGGATTAGGGTTAGGGTTAGTGTTAGGTTTAGGGTTAGGGTTAGGGTTAGGGTTAGAATCAGGGTTAGGTTTGGTGTTAGGGTTAGGGTTAGGTTAGGGTTAGGGTTAGGGTTAGGGTTAGGGTCAGGTTACCCCGATCACTACCCCTCGCCCTAGGCCTACGCCTAGCACTACCTCTGGTCCTACCCCTACCTCTGGCCCTACAGCTCCTCCTACCTATGGGCCCACCCCCATCCTTACCCTTAGCCAAAACTCCAACTCCTGGCCCAAAGCCTACTCTGAAGTTTAACCCGACACCCACCCCTTGCCCTATGCCTACCCCAGCGCTAAGCCTACTGCTCCCACTAGCCCTAGCTCGGGCCCTAGACCAACGCCCAGTGCTCCCTCTAGTCAGAGGCCTACCACTTACCCGAGGCCGACCAGTACACCTTGCCCTACCGTTAGCCAGAGCAGTAACCTGTGTCCTACGAAATCACCCTGGACCCACCCTTACCACACCCTAATCCAGCCCTACACCTGTTCCGAGTCCTAGGACTACACGGAGCCCTCTCGTGACACCTACCCCTAGCCCTCGGCCAACCCCTACCACTACCACTAGTCCTAGGCTTAACATGAGCCCTAACCCTAACACTGCCCGTGATCCTCTGCCAACCACTAGCCCTTCACCTAACCCTACCCAGAGCACTACCCCTCGCCCTAGGCCTACGCCTAGCACTACCTCTGGTCCTACCGCTACCCCTGGCCCTACAGCTCCCCCTACCCATAGGCCCACCCAAATTCCTACCCCTAGCCACAACTCAAACTCCTGGCCCTAGGCCTACATTGAGGTTTACCCCGACACCCACCCCTTGCCCTATGCCTACCCCAGCGCTACGCCTATCGCTCCCACGAGCCCTAGCTCTGGCCCTAGACCATCGCCCAGTGCTCATCTAGTCCGAGGCCTAGCACTTGTCTGTCGCCGACCAGTACGCCTTGACCTACCTTTAGCCAGAGCACTAAGGCGTGTCCTACGAAATCACCCTGGACCCACCCTTACCACACCCTAATCCAGCCCTACACCTGTTCCGAGTCCTAGGACTACCTGGGGCCCTCCCGGGACACCTACCCCTAGCCCTCGGCTAATCCCTACCACTACCACTCTTCCTAGGTTTAACATGAGCCCTAACCCTAACACTGCCCGTGGGCCTCTGCCAACCACTAGCCCTTTAACTAACCCTACCCCGAGCACTACCCCTCGCCCTAGGCCTACGCCTAGCACTACCTCTGGTCCTACCGCTACCCCTGGCCCTACAGCTGCCCCTACTCATGGGCCCACCCCCATCCCTACCCCTAGCCACAACTCCAACTCCTGGGCCAAAGCCTACTCCGAGGTTTACCTCCACACCCACCCCTTGCCCTATGCGTACCCCAGCGCTACGCCTACCGCTCCCACTAGCCCTGGCTCGGGCCCTAGACCAACGCCCATGGCTCCCTCTAGTCCGAGGCCTAGAACTTGCCCGTCGCTGACTAGTACACCTTGCCCTTGTTAGGGTTAGGGTTAGGGTTAGGGTTATGGTTAGGGTTAGGTTTTAGGATTAGGGTTAGGGTTAGGGTTGGTTTTAGGGTTAGGGTTAAAATTAGGGTTAGGGTTGCGGTTAGGTTTATGGTAGGGTTAGGGTTAGGGTTAGGGTTAGGTTTGGTGTTAGGGTTAGGGTTAGGGTTAGGGTTAGTTTTAGGGTTAGGGTTAGGGTTAGGGTTAGGTTACTTCGAGCAATACCCCTCGCCCTAGGCCTACGCCTGGCACTACCTCTGGTCCTACCCCTACCCCTGGCTTTACATCTCCCCCTACCCATAGGCCCACCGCCATCCCTACCCCTAGCCACAGCTCCCACTCCTGGTCCTTGAACTACTCCGAGGTTTACCTCGACACCCACCCCTTGCCCTTTGCCTACCCCAGCGCTACGTCTCCCGCTCCCACTAGCCCTACCTCGGGCCCTAGACCAACGCCCAGTGCTCACTCTAGTCAGAAGCCTAGCACTTGCCCGTCACCGACCAGTACACCTTGCCCTACCGATAGCCAGAGCACTAACCCTTGTCCTACGAAATCACCCTGGACCCACCATTAGCCACACCCTAATCATGCCCAACATCCGTTCGGAGTCCTAGGACTACCCAGAGCCCTCCCGTGACAGCTACCCCTAGCCATCGGCCATTTCCTACCACTACCACTAGTCCTAGTCCTAACATGTGCCCTAACCCTAACACTGTCCGTGGGCCTCTGCCAACCACTAGCACTTCACCTAACCCTACCCCGAGCACTACCAATCGCCCTAGGCCTACGCCTACCACTACCTCTGGTCCTACCGCTACCCCTGGACCTACAGCTCCCCATAACCATAGGTCCACCCAAATCCCTACCCCTAGCCACAGCTCCAACACCTGGCACTAGGCCTACTCCGAGGTTTACCTCGACACCCACCCCTTGCCCTATGCCTACCCCAGCGCTACGCCTATCGCTACAACTAGCCCTAGCTCGGGCCCTAGACCAACGCCCAGTACTCATCTAGTCCGAGGCCTAGCACTTGCCCGTCCCCGACCAGTACACCTTGCCCTACTGTTAGCAGAGCACTAACCCGTGTCCTACGAAATCACACTGGACCCACCCTTACCACACCCTAATCCAGCCATACACCTGTTCCGAGTCCTAGGACTACCCAGAGCGCTCCCGTGACACCTACCCCTAGCCCTCGTCAAACCCCTACCACTACCACTATTCCTAGGCGTAACATGAGCCCTAACCCTAACACTGCCCGTGGGCCTCTGCCAACCATTAGCCCTTCACCTAACCCTACCCCGAGCACTACCCCTCGCCCTAGGCTTACGCGTAGCACTACCTCTGGTCCTACCCCTACCCGTGGCCCTACAGCTCCCCCTATTTATAGGCCCACCCCCATCCCTACCCCTAGCCACAGCTCCCACAATTGGCCCTAGGCCTACTCCGAGGTTTACCTCGACACCCACCCCTTGACCTATGCCTACCCCAGCGCTACGCCTACCGCTCCCACTAGCCCTAGCTCGGGCAGTAGACCAACACCCATGGCTCCCTCTAGTCCGAGGCCCAGAACTTGACCGTCGCTGACCAGTACACCTTGCCCTTGTTAGCGTTAGGGTTAGGGTTAGGGTTAGTGTTAGGGTTAGTGTTAGGGTTTAGGGTTAGGGTTAGGGTTAGGGTTGGTGTTAGGGTTACGGTTATGGTTAGGGTTAGGTTTGGTGTTAGGTATAGGGATAGGGTTAGGGTTAGGGTTAGGGTTAGGGTTGGTGTTAGGGTTAGGGTTAGGGTTAGGGTTAGGGTTATGGTTAGGGTTAGGGTTAGGGTTATGTTACCCCGAGCACTACCCCTCGCCCTAGGCCTACGCCTAGCACTAACTCTGGTCCTACCCCTACCCCTGGCCCTACAGCTCCCCCTACAAATAGGCCCACCCCCATCCCTACCCCTAGCCACAGCTCCCACTCCTGGCACTAGGCCTACTCCGAGGTTTACCTCGACACCCACCCCTTGCTCTATGCCTACCCCAGCGCTACGCCTACCGCTCCCACTAGCCCTAGCTCGGGCAGTAGACCAACGCCCATGGCTCCCTCTAGTCCGAGGCTTAGAACTTGCCTGTCGCTGACCAGTACACCTTGCCCTTTTTAGGGTTAGGGTTAGGGTTAGGGTTAGGGTTAGGGTTAGGGTTAGAATTAGGGTTAATGTTAGGTTTAGGGTTAGGGTTAGGGTTAGAATCAGGGTTAGGGTTGGTGTTAGGGTTAGGGTTAGGTTAGGGTTAGGGTTAGGGTTAGGGTTAGGGTCAGGTTACCCCGATCACTACACCTCGCCCTAGGCCTACGCCTAGCACTACCTCTGTTCCTACCCCTACCTCTGGCCCTACAGCTCCTCCTACCTATGGGCCCACCCCCATCCCTACCCTTAGCCACAACTCCAACTCCTGGCCCAAAGCCTACTCCGAAGTTTATCCCGACATCCACCCCTTGCCCTATGTCTACCCCAGCGCTACGCCTACCGCTCCCACTAGCCCTAGCTCGAGCCCTAGACCAACGCCCAGTGCTCTCTCTAGTCAGAGGCCTACCACTTGCCCGAGGCCGACCAGTACACCTTGCTCTACCGTTAGCCAGAGCAGTAACCCATGTCCTACGAAATAACCCTGGACCCACCCTTACCACACCCTAATACAGCCCTACACCTGTTCCGCGTCCTAGGACTACCCGGAGCCCTCCCGTGACAGTTACCCCTAGCCCTCGCCCATCCCCTACCACTACCACTAGTCCTAGGCCTAACATGAGCCCTAAACCTAACACTGCCCGTGGGCCTCTGCCAACTACTAGCCCTTCACCTAACCCTACCCCGAGCACTACCCCTCGCCCTAGGCTTACGCCTAGCACTACCTCTGGTCCTACCCCTATTCCTGGCCCTACAGCTCCCCCTACTTATTGGCCAACCCCCATCCCTACCCCTACCCACAACTCCAACCTCTGCCCCAAAGCCTACTCCGAGGTTTACCCCAACACCCACCCCTTGCCCTATGCCTACCCCAGTGCTACGCCTACCGCTCCCACTAGCCCTAGCTCGGGCCCTCGACCAACGCCCAGTGCTCCCTCTAGTCCGAGGCCTAGACTTGCCCGTCGCTGACCAGTACACCTTGCCCTTCTTAGGGTAAGGGTTAGGGTTAGGGTTAGGGTTGGTGTTAGGTTTAGGGTTAGGGTTAGGGTTAGGGTTAAGGTTAGGGTTGGTGTTAGGGTTGGTGTTAGGTTTAGGGTTAGGGTTAGGGTTGGTGTTAGGTTTAGGGTTAGGGTTAGGGTTAGGGTTAGGGTTAGGTTTAGGGTTTAGGGTTAGGGTTTCGGTTAGGGTTAGGGTTGGTGTTAGGTTTAGGGTTAGGGTTAGGGTTAGGGTTAGGGTTGGTGTTAGGGTTAGTGTTAGTGTTAAGATTAGGGTTAGGTTTACGGTTAGGTTACCCCGAGCACTACCCCTCGCCCTAGGCCTACGCCTAGCACTACCCATGGTCCTACCCCTACCCCTGGCCCTACAGCTCCCCCTACCCATAGGCCCACCGCCATCCCTATCCCTAGCCACAGCTCCCACTCCTGGTCCTAGGCCTACTCCGTGGTTTACCCCGACACCCACCCCTTGCCCTTTGCCTACCCCAGCGCTATGCCTACCGCTCCCACTAGCCCTACCTCGGGCCCTAGACCAACGCCCATGGTTCCCTCTAGTCCGAGGCCTAGAACTTGCCCGTCGCTGACCAGTACACCTTGCCCTTGTTAGGGTTAGGGTTAGGGTTAGGGTTAGGGTTAGGGTTAGGGTTAGGGTTAGGATTAGTGCTTAGGGTTAGGGTTAGGGTTAGGGTTGGTGTTAGGGTTAGGGTTAGGGTTAGGGTTAGGGTTGGTGTTAGGTTTAGGGTTAGGGTTAGGGTTAGAATTAGGGTTAGGGTTAGGGTTGGTGTTAGGTTTAGGGTTAGGGTTAGGGTTAGGATTAGGGTTAGGGTTGGTGTTAGGGTTAGGGTTAGGGTTAGGGTTAGGGTTAGGGTTGGTGTTAGGGTTAGGGTTAGGGTTAGGGTTAGGATTTGGGTTAGGGTTGGTGTTAGGGTTAGGGGTAGGGTTAGGGTTAGGGTTGGTGTTAGGCATAGGGTTAGGGTTAGGGTTAGGGTTAGGGTTAGGGTTAGGGTTGGTGTTAGGGTTAGGGTTAGGGTTAGGGTTAGGGTTGGTGTTAGGGTTAGGGTTAGGGTTAGGATTAGGGTTAGGGTTGGTGTTAGGGTTAGGGTTAGGGTTAGGGTTAGGGTTGGTGTTAGGGTTAGGGTTAGGGTTAGGGTTAGGGTTAGGGTTATGTTTAGAGTTGGTGTTAGGTATAGGGTTAGGGTTAGGGTTAGGGTTAGGGTTAGGGTTAGGGTTAGGGTTAGGGTTGGTGTTAGGGTTAGTGTTAGGGTTAGGGTTAGGGTTGGTGTTAGGGGTAGGGTTAGGGTTAGGGTTAGGGTTAGGGTTAGGGTTAGGTCACCCCGAGCACTACCCCTCGCCCTAGGCGTACGCCTGGCACTACCTCTGGTCCTACCCCTACCCCTGGCCCTACAGCTCCCCCTACCCATAGGCCCAACCCCATCCCTACCCCTAGACACAGCTCCCACTCCTGGTCCTAGGCCTACTCCGAGGTTTACCCCGACACCCACCCCTTGCCCTTTGCCTAACACAGCGCTACTCCTACCCCTCCCACTAGCTTTACCTCGGGCCCTAGAACAACGCCCAGTGCTCACTCTAGTCCGAAGCCTAGCACTTGCCCGTCACCGACCAATACACCCTTCCCTACCGAAAGCCAGATCACTAACCCTTGTCCTACGAAATCACCCTGGACCCACCATTAGCCACACCCTAATCATGCCCCACATCCGTTCGGAGTCCTAGGACTACCCGGAGTCCTCCCGTGACACCTACCACTAGCCCTCGGCTATCCCCTACCACTACCACTAGTCCTAGGCCTAACATGAGCCCTAACACTAACACTGTCCGTGTGCCTCTGCCAACCACTAGCCCTTCACCTAAACCTACCCCGAGCACTACCCCTCGCCCTAGGCTTATGCCTAGCACTACCTCTGGTCCTACCCCTACCCGTGGCCCTACAGCGCCCCCTACTAATAGGCCCACCCCCATCCCTACCCCTAGCCACAACTCCAACCTCTGGCCCAAAGCCTACTCCGAGGTTTACCCCGACACCCACCCCTTGCCCTATGCCTACCCCAGCGCTACGCCTATCGCTCCCACTAGCCCTAGCTCGGGCCCTAGACCAAAGCCCAGTGCTCATCTAGTCCGAGGCCTAGCACTTGCCCGTCGCCGACCAGTACACCTTGCCCTACCGTTAGCCAGAGCAGTAACCCGTGTCCTACGAAATCACCCTGGACCCACCCTTACCACACCCTAATCCAGTCCTACACCTGTTCTGAGTCCTAGGACTACCCCGAGCCCTCCCGTGACACCTACCCCTAGCCCTCGGCCCACCCCTACCACTACCACTAGTCCTAGGCTTAACATGAGCCCTAACCCTAACACTGCCCGTGGGCCTCTGCCAACCACTAGCCCTTCAACTAACCCTACCCCGAGCACTACCCCTCGCCCTAGGCCTACGCCTAGCACTACCTCTGGTCCTACCCCTACCCCTGGCCCTACAGCTCCTCCTACCCAGGGCCCACCCCCATCCCTACCCCTAGCCAAAACTCCAACTTCTGGCCCAAAGCCTACTCCGAAGTTTACCCCGACACCCACACCTTGCCCTATGCCTATCCCAGCGCTACTCCTACCGCTCCCACTAGCCCTAGCTCGGGCCCTAGACCAACGCCCAGAGCTCTCTCTAGTCAGAGGCCTACCTCTTGCCCGAGGCCGACCAGTACACCTTGCCCTACCGTTAGCCAGAGCAGTAACCCGTGTCCTACGAAATCACCCTGGACCCACCCTTACCACACCCTAATACAGCCCTACACCTGTTCCGAGTCCTAGGACTACCCGGACCCATTTCGTGACACCTACCCCTAGCCCTCGGCCAACCCCTACCACTACCACTAGTCCTAGGCTTAACATGAGCCCTAACCCTAACACTGCCCGTGGGCCTCTGCCAAACACTAGTCCTTCAACTAACCCTACCTCGAGCACTACCCCTCGTTCTCGGACTACGCCTAGCACTACCTCTGGTCCTACCACTACCCCTGGCCCTACAGCTCCCCCTACCCATAGGCTTACCCCCACCCCTACCCCTAGCCACAGCTCCCACTCCTGGCCCTAGGCCTACTCCGAGGTTTACCTCGACACCCACCCCTTTCCCTATACCTACCCCAGCGCTACGCCTAACGCTCCCACTAGCCCTAGCTCGGGCCCTAGACCAACGCCCATGGCTCCCTCTAGTCCGAGGCCTAGAACTTGACCGTTGCTGACTAGTACACATTGCCCTTGATAGGGTTAGGGTTAGGGTAAGGGTTAGGGTTAGGGTTAGGGTTAGGGTTAGGGTTGGTGTTAGGGTTAGGGTTAGGGTTAGTGTTAGGGTTAGGGTTAGAGTTAGGGTTAGGATTAGGGTTAGGGTTGGTGTTAGGGTTAGGGTTAGGGTTAGGGTTAGGTTCGTGTTAGGCATAGGGTCAGGGTTAGGGTTAGGGTTAGGGTTAGGGTTGGTGTTAGGGTTAGCGTTAGGGTTAGGGTTAGGGTTGGTGTTAGGGTTAGGGATAGGGTTGGGGTTAGGGTTAGGGTTAGGAGTTGGTGTTAGGGTTAGGGTTAGGGTTAGGTTTAGGGTTGGTGTTAGGTATAGGGTTAGGGTTAGGGTTAGGGTTAGGGTTGGTGTTAGGGTTAGGGTTAGGGTTAGGGGTAGTGTTAGGGTTAGGGTTAGGGTTAGTTTACCCCGAGCACTACCCCTCGCCCTAGGCCTACGCCTAGCACTACCTCTGGTCCTACCCCTACCCCTGTCCCTACAGCTCCCCCTACCCATAGGCCCACCCCCATCCCTACCCCTAGCCACAGCTCCCACTCCTGGTCCTCGGCCTACTCCGAGGTTTACCCCGACACCCACCCCTTGCTTTTTGCCTACCCCAGCGCTACGCCTACCGCTCCCACTAGCCCTACCTCGGGCCCTAGACCAACGCCCAATGCTCACTCTAGTCCGAAGCCTAGCACTTGCCCGTCGCCAACCAGTACACCTTGCCCTACCGATAGCCAGAACACTAACCCGTGTCCTACGAAATCACCCTGGACCCACCATTAGCCACACCCTAATCCAGCCCTACATCCGTTCGGAGTCCTAGGACTACCCGGAGCCCTCCCGTGACAGTTACCCCTAGCCCTCGCCCATCCCCTACCACTACCACTAGTCCTAGGCCTAACATGAGCCCTAACCCTAACACTGCCCGTGGGCCTCTGCCAACCACTAGCCCTTCACCTAACCCTACCCCGAGCACTACCCCTCGCCCTAGGCTTACGCGTAGCACTACCTCTGGTCCTACCCCTACCCGTGGCCCTACAGCTCCCCCTACTTATAGGCCCACCCCCATCCCTACCCCTAGCCACAGCTCCCACTCCTGGCCCTAGGCCTACTCCGAGGTTTACCTCGACACCCACCCCTTGCCCTATGCCTACCCCAGCGCTACGCCTACCGCTCCCACTAGCCCTAGCTCGGGCACTAGACCAACGCCCATGACTCCCTCTAGTCCGAGGCCTAGAACTTGCCCGTCGCTGACCAATACACTTTGCCCTTGTTAGGGTTAGAATTAGGTTAGGGTTAGGGTTAGGGTTAGGATTAGGGTTTAGGGTTAGGGTTAGGGTTTAGGGTTGTTGTTAGAGTTAGTGTTAGGGTTAGAGTTAGGGTTGGTGTTAGGTTTAGGGTTAGGGTTAGGGTTAGGGTTAGGGTTGGTGTTAGGGTTAGGGATAGGGTTAAGGTTAGGGTTAGGATTAGGGTTAGGGTTGGTATTAGGTTTAGGGTTAGGGTTAGGGTTAGTGTTAGGTTTAGGGTTGATGTTAGGGTTAGGGTTAAGGTTAGGGTTAGGGTTAGGGTTAGGGTTAGGTTACCCCGAGCACTACCCCTCGCCCTAGGCCTACGCCTAGCACTACCTCTGGTCCTACCCCTACCCCTGGCCCTACTGCTCCTCCTACCCAGGGCCCACCCCCATCCCTACCCCTAGCCAAAACTCCAACTTCTGGCCCAAAGCCTACTCCGAAGTTTACCCCGACACCCACCCCTTGCCCTATGCCTATCCCAGCGCTACGCCTACCGCTCCCACTAGCCCTAGCTCGGGCCCTAGACCAACGCCCAGTGCTCTCTCTAGTCAGAGGCCTACCTCTTGCCCGAGGCCGACCAGTACACCTTGCCCTACCGTTAGCCAGAGCAGTAACCCGTGTCCTACGAAATCACCCTGGACCCACACTTACCACACCCTAATACAGCCCTACACCTGTTCCGAGTCCTAGGACTACCCGCAGCCATTTCGTGACACCTACCCCTAGCCCTCGGCCAACACCTACCACTACCACTAGTCCTAGGCTTAACATGAGCCCTAACCCTAACACTGCCCGTGGGCCTCTGCCAAACACTAGTCCTTCAACTAACCCTACCTCGAGCACTACCCCTCGTTCTCGGACTACGCCTAGCACTACCTCTGGTCCTACCACTACCCCTGGCCCTACAGCTCCCCCTACCCATAGGCTTACCCCCACCCCTACCCCTAGCCACAGCTCCCACTCCTGGCCCTAGGCCTACTCCGAGGTTTACCTCGACACCCACCCCTTTCCCTATACCTACCCCAGCGCTACGCCTAACGCTCCCACTAGCCCTAGCTCGGGCCCTAGACAAACGCCCATGGCTCCCTCTAGTCCGAGGCCTAGAACTTGCCCGTTGCTGACTAGTACACATTGCCCTTGATAGGGTTAGGGTTAGCGTAAGGGTTAGGGTTAGGGTTAGGGTTAGGGTTAGGGTTAGGGTTGGTGTTAGGGTTAGGGTTAGGGTTAGTGTTAGGGTTAGGGTTAGAGTTAGGGTTAGGATTAGGGTTAGGGTTGGTGTTAGGGTTAGGGTTAGGGTTAGGGTTAGGTTCGTGTTAGGCATAGGGTCAGGGTTAGGGTTAGGGTTAGGGTTAGGGTTGGTGTTAGGGTTAGCGTTAGGGTTAGGGTTAGGGTTGGTGTTAGGGTTAGGGTTAGGGTTGGGGTTAGGGTTAGGGTTAGGAGTTGGTGTTAGGGTTAGGGTTAGTTTTAGGGTTGGTGTTAGGTATAGGGTTAGGCTTAGGGTTAGGGTTAGGGTTGGTGTTAGGGTTAGGGTTAGGGTTAGGGGTAGTGTTAGGGTTAGGGTTAGGGTTAGGGTTAGGTTACCCCGAGCACTACCCCTCGCCCTAGGCCTACGCCTAGCACTACCTCTGGTCCTACCCCTACTCCTGTCCCTACAGCTCCCCCTATCCATAGGCCCACCCCCATCCCTACCCCTAGCCACAGCTCCCACTCCTGGTCCTCGGCCTACTCCGAGGTTTACCCCGAAACCACCCCTTGCTTTTTGCCTACCCCAGCGCTACGCCTACCGCTCCCACTAGCCCTACCTCGGGCCCTAGACCAACGCCCAATGCTCACTCTAGTCCGAAGCCTAGCACTTGCCTGTCGCCAACCAGTACACCTTGCCCTACCGATAGCCAGAACACTAACCCGTGTCCTACGAAATCACCCTGGACCCACCATTAGCCACACCCTAATCCAGCCCTACATCCGTTCGGAGTCCTAGGACTACCCGGAGCCCTCCCGTGACAGTTACACCTAGCCCTCGCCCATCCCCTACCACTACCACTAGTCCTAGGCCTAACATGAGCCCTAACCCTAACACTGCCCGTGGGCCTCTGCCAACCACTAGCCCTTCACCTAACCCTACCCCGAGCACTACCCCTCGCCCTAGGCTTACGCGTAGCACTACCTCTGGTCCTACACCTACCCGTGGCCCTACAGCTCCCCCTACTTATAGGCCCACCCCCATCCCTACCCCTAGCCACAGCTCCCACTCCTGGCCCTAGGCCTACTCCGAGGTTTACCTCGACACCCACCCCTTGCCCTATGCCTACCCCAGCGCTACGCCTAACGCTCCCACTAGCCCTAGCTCGGGCACTAGACCAACGCCCATGGTTCCCTCTAGTCCGAGGCCTAGAACTTGCCCGTCGCTGACCAATACACTTCGCCCTTGTTAGGGTTAGAATTAGGGTTAGGGTTAGGGTTAGGGTTAGGATTAGGGTTTAGGGTTAGGGTTAGGGTTTAGTGTTGGTGTTAGAGTTAGTGTTAGGGGTAGGGTTAGGGTTGGTGTTAGGTTTGGGTTAGGGTTAGGGTTAGGGTTAGGGTTGGTGTTATGGTTAGGGATAGGGTTAAGGTTAGGGTTAGGATTAGGGTTAGGGTTGGTGTTAGGTTTAGGGTTAGGGTTAGGGTTAGTGTTAGGGTTAGGGTTGATGTTAGGGTTAGGGTTAAGGTTAGGGTTAGGGTTAGGGTTAGGGTTAGGTTACCCCGAGCACTACCCCTCGCCCTAGGCCTACGCCTGGCACAACCTCTGGTCCTACCGCTACCCCTGGCCCTACAGCTCCCCCTACCCATAGGCCCACCCCCATCCCTACCCCAAGCCACAGCTCCCACTCCTGGTCCTAGGCCTACTCCGAGGTTTACCCCGACACACACCCCTTGCCCTTTGCCTACCACAGCGCTACGCCTACCGCTCCCACTAGCCCTACCTCGGGCCCTAGACCAACGCCCAGTGCTCACTCTAGTCCGAAGCCTAGCAATTGCCCGTCACCGACCAGTACACCTTGCCCTACCGATAGCCAGATCACTAACCCTTGTCCTACGAAATCACCCTGGACCCACAATTAGCCACACCCTAATCCAGCCCTACACGTGTTCTGAGTCTTCGGACTACCCGGAGCCCTCCCGTGACACCTACCCTAGCCCTCGGCCAACCCCTACCACAACCACTAGTCCTAGGCTTAACATGAGCCCTAACCCTAACACTGCCCATGGGCCTCTGCCAACCACTAGCCCTTCAACTCACTCTACCCCGAGCACTACCCCTCGCCCTAGGCCTACGCCTAGCACTACCTCTGGTCCTACCCCTACCCCTGGCCCTACAGCTCCCCCTACTTTTGGGCGCACCCCCATCCCTACCCCTAGCCAAAACTCCAACTCCTGGCCCAAAGCCTCCTCCGAAGTTTACCCCGACACCCACCCCTTGCCCTATGCCTACCCCAGCGCTACGCCTACCACTCCCACTAGCCCTAACTCGGGCCCTAGACCAACGCCCAGTGCTCTCTCTAGTCAGAGGCCTACCACTTGTCCGAGGCCGACCAGTACACCTTGCCCTACCATTAGCCAGAGCAGTAACCCGTGTCCTAAGAAATCACCCTGGACCCACCCTTACCACACCCTAATAAAGCCCTACACCTGTTCCGAGTCCTAGGACTACCTGGAGCCATTTCGTGACACCTACCCCTAGCCCTCGGCCAACCCCTACCACTACCACTAGTCCTAGGCTTAACGTGAGCCCTAACCCTAACACTGCCCGTGGGCCTCTGCCAAACACTAGCCCTTCAACTAACCCTACCCCGAGCACTACCCCTCGTCCTAGGCCTACGCCTAGCACTACCTCTGGTCCCACCACTACCCCTGGCCCTACAGCTCCCCCTACCCATAGGCCCACCCCCACCCCTACCCCTAGCCACAGCTCCCAATCCTGGCCCTAGGCCTACTCCGAGGTTTACCTCGACACCCACCCCATGCCCTATGCCTTCCCCAGCGCTACGCCTACCGCTCCCACTAGCCCTAGCTCGGGCCCTAGACCAACGCCCATGGCTCCCTCTAGTCCGAGGCCTAGAACTTGCCCGTCGCTGACTAGTACACATTGCCCTTGTTAGGGTTAGGGTAAGGGTTAGGGTTAGGGTTTAGGGTTAGGGTTAGGTTTAGGGTTGGTGTTAGGGGTAGGGTTAGGGTTAGGGTTAGGGTTAGGGTTAGGGTTAGGGTTAGGTCACCCCGAGCACTACCCCTCGCCCTAGGCGTACGCCTGGCACTACCTCTGGTCCTACCCCTACCCCTGGCCCTACAGCTCCCCCTACCCATAGGCCCAACCCCATCCCTACCCCTAGACACAGCTCCCACTCCTGGTCCTAGGCCTACTCCGAGGTTTACCCCGACACCCACCCCTTGCCCTTTGCCTACCACAGCGCTACGCGTACCGCTCCCACTAGCCCTACCTCGGGCCCTAGACCAACGCCCAGTGCTCACTCTAGTCCGAAGCCTAGCACTTGCCCGTCACCGACCAATACACCCTGCCCTACCGAAAGCCAGATCACTAACCCTTGTTTTACGAAATACCCTGGACCCACAATTAGCCACACCCTAATCATGCCCCACATCCGTTCGGAGTCCTAGGACTACCCGGAGTCCTCCCGTGACACCTACCCCTAGACCTCGGCTATCCCCTACCACTACCACTAGTCCTAGGCCTAACATGAGCCCTAACCCTAACACTGTCCGTGGGCCTCTGACAACCACTAGCCCTTCACCTAACCCTACCCCGAGCACTACCCCTCGCCCTAGGCTTATGCCTAGCACTACCTCTGGTCCTACCCCTACCCCTGGCCCTACAGCTCCCCCTACCCATAGGCCCACCCCCATCCCTACCCCTAGCCACAGCTCCCACTCCTGGTCCTCGGCCTACTCCGAGGTTTACCCCGACACCCACCCCTTGCTTTTTGCCTACCCCAGCGCTACGCCTACCGCTCCCACTAGCCCTACCTCGGGCCCTAGACCAACGCCCAATGCTCACTCTAGTCAAAGCCTAGCACTTGCCCGTCGCCAACCAGTACACCTTGCCCTACCGATAGCCAGAACACTAACCCGTGTCCTACGAAATCACCCTGGACCCACCATTAGCCACACCCTAATCCAGCCCTACATCCGTTCGGAGTCCTAGGACTACCAGGAGCCCTCCCGTGACAGTTAACCCTAGCCCTCGCCCATCCCTACCACTACCACTAGTCCTAGGCCTAACATGAGCCCTAACCCTAACACTGCCCGTGGGCCTCTGACAACCACTAGCCCTTCACCTAACCCTACCCCGAGCACTACCCCTCGCCCTAGGCTTACGCGTAGCACTACCTCTGGTCCTACCCCTACCCTGGCTTTACAGCTCCCCCTACTTATAGGCCCACCCCCATCCGTACCCCTAGCCACAGCTCCCACTCCTGGCCCTAGGCCTACTCCGAGGTTTACCTCGACACCCACCCCTTGCTTTTTGCCTACCCCAGCGCTACGCCTACCGCTCCCACTAGCCCTACCTCGGGCCCTAGACCAACGCCCAGTGCTCACTCTAGTCCGAAGCCTAGCACTTTCCCGTCGCCAACCAGTACACCTTGCCCTACCGATAGCCAGAGCAGTAACCCGTGTCCTACGAAATCACCCTGAACCCACCCTTACCACACCCTAATCCAGCCCTACACCTTTTCTGAGTCCTAGGACTACCCGTAGCCCTCCCGTGACACCTACACCTAGCCCTCGGCCAACCCCTACCACTACCACTAGTCCTAGGCTTAACATGAGCCCTAACCCTAACACTGCCCGTGGGCCTCTGCCAACCACTAGCCCTTCAACTAACCCTACCCCGAGCACTACCCCTCGCCCTAGGCCTACGCCTAGCACTACTTCTGGTCCTACCCCTACCCCTGGCTCTACAGCTCCCCCTAATCCTGGGCCAACCCAAATCCCTACCCCTAGCCAAAACTCCAACTCCTGGCCCAAAGCCTACTCCGAAGTTTACCCCGACACCCACCCTTTGCCCTATGCCTATCCCAGCGCTATGCCTACCGCTCCCACTAGCCCTAGCTCGGGCCCTAGACCAACGCCCAGTGCTCTCTCTAGTCAGAGGCCTATCACTTGCCCGAGGCCGACCAGTACACCTTGCCCTACCGATAGCCAGAGAAGTAACCCATGTCCTACAAAATCACCCTGGACCCACCCTTACCACACCCTAATACAGCCCTACACCTGTTCCGAGTACTAGGACTACCTGGAGCCATTTCGTGACACCTACCCCTAGCCCTCTGCCAACCCCTACCACTACCACTAGTCCTAGGCTTAACATGAGCCCTAACCCTAACACTGCCCGTGGGCCTCTGCCAAACACTAGCCCTTCAACTAACCCTACCCCGAGCACTACCCCTCGCCCTAGGCCTACGCCTAGCACTACCTCTGGTCCCACCACTACTTCTGGCCCTACAGCTCCCCCTACACATAGGACCACCCCCACCCCTACCCCTAGCCACAGCTCCCACTCCTGGCCCTAGGCCTACTCCGAGGTTTACCTCGACACCCACCCCTTGCTTTTTGCCTACCCCTGCGCTACGCCTACCTCTCCCACTAGCCCTACCTCGGGCCCTAGACCAACGCCCAGTGCTCACTCTAGTCCGAAGCCTAGCACTTGCCCGTCGCCAACCAGTACACCTTGCCCTACCGATAGCCAGAGCACTAACCCGTGTCCTACGAAATCACCCTGGAATCACCATTAGCCAAACCCTAATCCAGCCCTACATCCGTTCGGAGTCCTAGGACTACCCGGAGCCCTCCCGTGACAGTTACCCCTAGCCCTCACCCATCCCCTACCACTACCACTAGTCCTAGGCCTAACATGAGCCCTAACCCTAACACTGCCCGTGGGTCTCTGCCAACCACTAGCCCTTCACCTAACCCTACCCCGAGCACTACCCCTCGCCCTAGGCTTACGCGTAGCACTACCTCTGGTCCTACCCCTACCCGTGGCCCTACAGCTCCTCCTACTTATAAGCCCACCCCCATCCCTACCCCTAGCCACAGATCCCACTCCTGGCCCTAGGCCTACTCCGAGGTTTACCTCGACACCCACCCCTTGCCCTATGCCTACCCCAGCGCTACGCCTACCGCTCCCACTAGCCCTAGCTCGGGCACTTGACCAACGCCCATGGCTCCCTCTAGTCCGAGGCCTAGAACTTGCCCGTCGCTGACCAGTACACTTTGCCCTTGTTAGGGTTAGAATTAGGGTTCGGGTTAGGGTTAGGGTTAGGATTAGGGTTTAGGGTTAGGGTTAGGGTTTAGGGTAGGTGTTAGCCTTAGTGTTAGGGTTAGGGTTAGGGTTGGTGTTAGGTTTAGGGTTAGGGTTAGGGTTAGGGTTAGGGTTAGGGTTGGTGTTAGGGTTAGGGTTAGGGTTAAGGTTAGGGTTAGGATTAGGGTTAGAGTTGGTGTTAGGTTTAGGGTTAGGGTTAGGGTTAGTGTTAGGGTTAGGGTTGATGTTAGGGTTAGGGTTAGGGTTAGGGTTAGGGTTAGGGTTAGGTTACCCCGAGCACTACCCCTCGCCCTAGGCCTACGCCTGGCACAACCTCTGGTCCTACCCCTACCCCTGGCCCTACAGCTCCCCCTACCCATAGGCCCACCCCCATCCCTACCCGTAGCCACAGCTCCCACTCCTGGTCCTAGGCCTACTCCGAGGTTTACCCCGACACACACCCCTTGCCCTTTGCCTACCACAGCGCTACGCCTACCGCTCCCACTAGCCCTACCTCGGGCCCTAGACCAACGCCCAGTGCTCACTCTAGTCCGAAGCCTAGCACTTGGCCGTCACCGACCAGTATTCCTTGCCCTACCGATAGCCAGATCACTAACCCTTGTCCTACGAAATCACCCTGGACCCACAATTAGCCACACCCTAATCCAGCCCTACACCTGTTCTGAGTCTTAGGACTACCCGGACCCCTCCCGTGACACCTACCCCTAGCCCTCGGCCAACCCCTACCACTACCACTAGTCCTGGGCTTAACGTGAGCCCTAACCCTAACACTGCCCGTGGGCCTCTGCCAACCACTAGCCCTTCAACTAACCCTACCCCGAGCACTACCCCTCGCCCTAGGCCTACGCCTAGCACTACATCTGGTCCTACTCCTACCCCTGGCCCTACAGCTCCCCCTACTTCTGGGCCCACCCTTATCCCTACCCCTAGCCAAAACTCCAACACCTGGCCCAAAGCCTACTCCGAAGTTTACCCCGACACCCACGTCTTGCCCTATGACTACCCCAGCGCTACGCCTACCGCTCCCACTAGACCTAGCTCGGGCCCTAGACCAACGCCCAGTGCTCTCTCTAGTCAGAGGCCTACCACTTGCCCGAGGCCGACCAGTACAAGTTGCCCTACCGTTAGCCAGAGCAGTAACCCGTGTCCTACGAAATCACCCTGGACCCAACCTTACCACACCCTAATACAGCCCTACACCTGTTCCGAGTCCTAGGACTACCTGGAGCCATTTCGTGACACCTACCCCTAGCCCTCGGCCAACCCCTACCACTACCACTAGTCCTAGGCTTAACATGAGCCCTAACCCTAACACTGCCCGTGGGCTTCTGCCAAACACTAGCCCTTCAACTAACCCTACCCCGAGCACTACCCCTCGCCCTAGGCCTACGCCTAGCACTACCTCTGGTCCTACCCCTACCCCTGGCTCTACAGCTCCCCCTAATCCTGGGCCAACCCAAATCCCTACCCCTAGCCAAAACTCCAACTCCTGGCCCAAAGCCTACTCCGAAGTTTACCCCGACACCCACCCTTTGCCCTATGCCTATCCCAGCGCTATGCCTACCGCTCCCACTAGCCCTAGCTCGGGCCCTAGACCAACGCCCAGTGCTCTCTCTAGTCAGAGGCCTATCACTTGCCCGAGGCCGACCAGTACACCTTGCCCTACCGATAGCCAGAGAAGTAACCCGTGTCCTACAAAATCACCCTGGACCCACCCTTACCACACCCTAATACAGCCCTACACCTGTTCCGAGTACTAGGACTACCTGGAGCCATTTCGTGACACCTACCCCTAGCCCTCTGCCAACCCCTACCACTACCACTAGTCCTAGGCTTAACATGAGCCCTAACCCTAACACTGCCCGTGGGCCTCTGCCAAACACTAGCCCTTCAACTAACCCTACCCCGAGCACTACCCCTCGCCCTAGGACTACGCCTAGCACTACCTCTGGTCCCACCACTACTTCTGGCCCTACAGCTCTCCCTACACATAGGACCACCCCCACCCCTACCCCTAGCCACAGCTCCCACTCCTGGCCCTAGGCCTACTCCGAGGTTTACCTCGACACCCACCCCTTGCTTTTTGCCTACCCCAGCGCTACGCCTACGGCTCCCACTAGCCCTACCTCCGGCCCTAGACCAACGCCCAGTGCTCACTCTAGTCCGAAGCCTAGCACTTTCCCGTCGCCAACCAGTACACCTTGCCCTACCGATAGCCAGAGCAGTAACCCGTGTCCTACGAAATCACCCTGGACCCACCCTTACCACACCCTAATCCAGCCCTACACCTTTTCTGAGTCCTAGGACTACCCCGAGCCCTCCCGTGACACCTACACCTAGCCCTCGGCCAACCCCTACCACTACCACTAGTCCTAGGCTTAACATGAGCCCTAACCCTAACACTGCCCGTGGGCCTCTGCCAACCACTAGCCCTTCAACTAACCCTACCCCGAGCACTACCCCTCGCCCTAGGCCTACGCCTAGCACTACTTCTGGTCCTACCCCTACCCCTGGCTCTACAGCTCCCCCTAATCCTGGGCCAACCCAAATCCCTACCCCTAGCCAAAACTCCAACTCCTGGCCCAAAGCCTACTCCGAAGTTTACCCCGACACCCACCCTTTGCCCTATGCCTATCCCAGCGCTATGCCTACCGCTCCCACTAGCCCTAGCTCGGGCCCTAGACCAACGCCCAGTGCTCTCTCTAGTCAGAGGCCTATCACTTGCCCGAGGCCGACCAGTACACCTTGCCCTACCGATAGCCAGAGAAGTAACCCATGTCCTACAAAATCACCCTGGACCCACCCTTACCACACCCTAATACAGCCCTACACCTGTTCCGAGTACTAGGACTACCTGGAGCCATTTCGTGACACCTACCCCTAGCCCTCTGCCAACCCCTACCACTACCACTAGTCCTAGGCTTAACATGAGCCCTAACCCTAACACTGCCCGTGGGCCTCTGCCAAACACTAGCCCTTCAACTAACCCTACCCCGAGCACTACCCCTCGCCCTAGGCCTACGCCTAGCACTACCTCTGGTCCCACCACTACTTCTGGCCCTACAGCTCCCCCTACACATAGGACCACCCCCACCCCTACCCCTAGCCACAGCTCCCACTCCTGGCCCTAGGCCTACTCCGAGGTTTACCTCGACACCCACCCCTTGCTTTTTGCCTACCCCTGCGCTACGCCTACCTCTCCCACTAGCCCTACCTCGGGCCCTAGACCAACGCCCAGTGCTCACTCTAGTCCGAAGCCTAGCACTTGCCCGTCGCCAACCAGTACACCTTGCCCTACCGATAGCCAGAGCACTAACCCGTGTCCTACGAAATCACCCTGGAATCACCATTAGCCACACCCTAATCCAGCCCTACATCCGTTCGGAGTCCTAGGACTACCCGGAGCCCTCCCGTGACAGTTACCCCTAGCCCTCACCCATCCCCTACCACTACCACTAGTCCTAGGCCTAACATGAGCCCTAACCCTAACACTGCCCGTGGGTCTCTGCCAACCACTAGCCCTTCACCTAACCCTACCCCGAGCACTACCCCTCGCCCTAGGCTTACGCGTAGCACTACCTCTGGTCCTACCCCTACCCGTGGCCCTACAGCTCCTCCTACTTATAAGCCCACCCCCATCCCTACCCCTAGCCACAGATCCCACTCCTGGCCCTAGGCCTACTCCGAGGTTTACCTCGACACCCACCCCTTGCCCTATGCCTACCCCAGTGCTACGCCTACCGCTCCCACTAGCCCTAGCTCGGGCACTTGACCAACGCCCATGGCTCCCTCTAGTCCGAGGCCTAGAACTTGCCCGTCGCTGACCAGTACACTTTGCCCTTGTTAGGGTTAGAATTAGGGTTTGGGTTAGGGTTAGGGTTAGGATTAGGGTTTAGGGTTAGGGTTAGGGTTTAGGGTAGGTGTTAGCCTTAGTGTTAGGGTTAGGGTTAGGGTTGGTGTTAGGTTTAGGGTTAGGGTTAGGGTTAGGGTTAGGGTTAGGGTTGGTGTTAGGGTTAGGGTTAGGGTTAAGGTTAGGGTTAGGATTAGGGTTAGAGTTGGTGTTAGGTTTAGGGTTAGGGTTAGGGTTAGTGTTAGGGTTAGGGTTGATGTTAGGGTTAGGGTTAGGGTTAGGGTTAGGGTTAGGGTTAGGGTTAGGTTACCCCGAGCACTACCCCTCGCCCTAGGCCTACGCCTGGCACAACCTCTGGTCCTACCCCTACCCCTGGCCCTACAGCTCCCCCTACCCATAGGCCCACCCCCATCCCTACCCGTAGCCACAGCTCCCACTCCTGGTCCTAGGCCTACTCCGAGGTTTACCCCGACACACACCCCTTGCCCTTTGCCTACCACAGCGCTACGCCTACCGCTCCCACTAGCCCTACCTCGGGCCCTAGACCAACGCCCAGTGCTCACTCTAGTCCGAAGCCTAGCACTTGGCCGTCACCGACCAGTATTCCTTGCCCTACCGATAGCCAGATCACTAACCCTTGTCCTACGAAATCACCCTGGACCCACAATTAGCCACACCCTAATCCAGCCCTACACCTGTTCTGAGTCTTAGGACTACCCGGACCCCTCCCGTGACACCTACCCCTAGCCCTCGGCCAACCCCTACCACTACCACTAGTCCTGGGCTTAACGTGAGCCCTAACCCTAACACTGCCCGTGGGCCTCTGCCAACCACTAGCCCTTCAACTAACCCTACCCCGAGCACTACCCCTCGTCCTAGGCCTACGCCTAGCACTACATCTGGTCCTACTCCTACCCCTGGCCCTACAGCTCCCCCTACTTCTGGGCCCACCCTTATCCCTACCCCTAGCCAAAACTCCAACACCTGGCCCAAAGCCTACTCCGAAGTTTACCCCGACACCCACCTCTTGCCCTATGACTACCCCAGCGCTACGCCTACCGCTCCCACTAGACCTAGCTCGGGCCCTAGACCAACGCCCAGTGCTCCCTCTAGTCAGAGGCCTACCACTTGCCCGAGGCCGACCAGTACAAGTTGCCCTACCGTTAGCCAGAGCAGTAACCCGTGTCCTACGAAATCACCCTGGACCCACACTTACCACACCCTAATACAGCCCTACACCTGTTCCGAGTCCTAGGACTACCTGGAGCCATTTCGTGACACCTACCCCTAGCCCTCGGCCAACCCCTACCACTACCACTAGTCCTAGGCTTAACATGAGCCCTAACCCTAACACTGCCCGTGGGCTTCTGCCAAACACTAGCCCTTCAACTAACCCTACCCCGAGCACTACCCCTCGCCCTAGGCCTACGCCTAGCACTACCTCTGGTCCTACCCCTACCCCTGGCTCTACAGCTCCCCCTAATCCTGGGCCAACCCAAATCCCTACCCCTAGCCAAAACTCCAACTCCTGGCCCAAAGCCTACTCCGAAGTTTACCCCGACACCCACCCTTTGCCCTATGCCTATCCCAGCGCTATGCCTACCGCTCCCACTAGCCCTAGCTCGGGCCCTAGACCAACGCCCAGTGCTCTCTCTAGTCAGAGGCCTATCACTTGCCCGAGGCCGACCAGTACACCTTGCCCTACCGATAGCCAGAGAAGTAACCCGTGTCCTACAAAATCACCCTGGACCCACCCTTACCACACCCTAATACAATCCCTACACCTGTTCCGAGTACTAGGACTACCTGGAGCCATTTCGTGACACCTACCCCTAGCCCTCTGCCAACCCCTACCACTACCACTAGTCCTAGGCTTAACATGAGCCCTAACCCTAACACTGCCCGTGGGCCTCTGCCAAACACTAGCCCTTCAACTAACCCTACCCCGAGCACTACCCCTCGCCCTAGGCCTACGCCTAGCACTACCTCTGGTCCCACCACTACTTCTGGCCCTACAGCTCTCCCTACACATAGGACCACACCCACCCCTACCCCTAGCCACAGCTCCCACTCCTGGCCCTAGGCCTACTCCGAGGTTTACCTCGACACCCACCCCTTGCTTTTTGCCTACCCCTGCGCTACGCCTACCTCTCCCACTAGCCCTACCTCGGGCCCTAGACCAACGCCCAGTGCTCACTCTAGTCCGAAGCCTAGAACTTGCCTGTCGCCAACCAGTACACCTTGCCCTACCGATAGCCAGAGCACTAACCCGTGTCCTACGAAATCACCCTGGAATCACCATTAGCCACACCCTAATCCAGCCCTACATCCGTTCGGAGTCCTAGGACTACCCGGAGCCCTCCCGTGACAGTTACCCCTAGCCCTCACCCATCCCCTACCACTACCACTAGTCCTAGGCCTAACATGAGCCCTAACCCTAACACTGCCCGTGGGTCTCTGCCAACAACTAGCCCTTCACCTAACCCTACCCCGAGCACTACCCCTCGCCCTAGGCTTACGCGTAGCACTACCTCTGGTCCTACCCCTACCCGTGGCCCTACAGCTCCCCCTACTTATAAGCCCACCCCCATCCCTACCCCTAGCCACAGATCCCACTCCTGGACCTAGGCCTACTCCGAGGTTTACCTCGACACCCACCCCTTGCCCTATGCCTACCCCAGCGCTACGCCTACCGCTCCCACTAGCCCTAGCTCGGGCACTTGACCAACGCCCATGGCTCCCTCTAGTCCGAGGCCTAGAACTTGCCCGTCGCTGACCAGTACACTTTGCCCTTGTTAGGGTTAGAATTAGGGTTAGGGTTAGGGTTAGGGTTAGGATTAGGGTTTAGGGTTAGGGTTAGGGTTTAGGGTAGGTGTTAGCCTTAGTGTTAGGGTTAGGGTTAGGGTTGGTGTTAGGTTTAGGGTTAGGGTTAGGGTTAGGGTTAGGGTTAGGGTTGGTGTTAGGGTTAGGGTTAGGGTTAAGGTTAGGGTTAGGATTAGGTTTAGAGTTGGTGTTAGGTTTAGGGTTAGGGTTAGGGTTAGTGTTAGGGTTAGGGTTGATGTTAGGGTTAGGGTTAGGGTTAGGGTTAGGGTTAGGGTTAGGGTTAGGTTACCCCGAGCACTACCCCTCGCCCTAGGCCTACGCCTGGCACAACCTCTGGTCCTACCCCTACCCCTGGCCCTACAGCTCCCCCTACCCATAGGCCCACCCCCATCCCTACCCCTAGCCACAGCTCCCACTCCTGGTCCTAGGCCTACTCCGAGGTTTACCCCGACACACACCCCTTGCCCTTTGCCTACCACAGCGCTTCGCCTACCGCTCCCACTAGCCCTACCTCGGGCCCTAGACCAACGCCCAGTGCTCACTCTAGTCCGAAGCCTAGCACTTGGCCGTCACCGACCAGTATTCCTTGCTTTACCGATAGCCAGATCACTAACCCTTGTCCTACGAAATCACCCTGGACCCACAATTAGCCACACCCTAATCCAGCCCTACACCTGTTCTGAGTCTTAGGACTACCCGGACCCCTCCCGTGACACCTACCCCTAGCCCTCGGCCAACCCCTACCACTACCACTAGTCCTGGGCTTAACGTGAGCCCTAACCCTAACACTGCCCGTGGGCCTCTGCCAACCACTAGCCCTTCAACTAACCCTACCCCGAGCACTACCCCTCGCCCTAGGCCTACGCCTAGCACTACATCTGGTCCTACTTCTACCCCTGGCCCTACAGCTCCCCCTACTTCTGGGCCCACCCTTATCCTTACCCCTAGCCAAAACTCCAACACCTGGCCCAAAGCCTACTCCGAAGTTTACCCCGACACCCACCTCTTGCCCTATGACTACCCCAGCGCTACGCCTACCGCTCCCACTAGACCTAGCTCGGGCCCTAGACCAACGCCCAGTGCTCTCTCTAGTCAGAGGCCTACCACTTGCCCGAGGCCGACCAGTACAAGTTGCCCTACCATTAGCCAGAGCAGTAACCCGTGTCCTACGAAATCACCCTGGACCCACCCTTACCACACCCTAATACAGCCCTACACCTGTTCCGAGTCCTAGGACTACCTGGAGCCATTTCGTGACACCTACCCCTAGCCCTCGGCCAACCCCTACCACTACCACTAGTCCTAGGCTTAACATGAGCCCTAACCCTAACACTGCCCGTGGGCTTCTGCCAAACACTAGCCCTTCAACTAACCCTACCCCGAGCACTACCCCTCGCCCTAGGCCTACGTCTAGCACTACTTCTGGTCCTACCCCTACCCCTGGCCCTACAGCTCTCAATACCCATAGGCCCACCCCCACCCCTACCCCTAGCCACAGCTCCCAATCCTGGCCCTAGGCCTACTCCGAGGTTTACCTCGACACCCACCCCTTGCCCTATGCCTTCCCCAGCGCTACGCCTACCGCTCCAAGTAGCCCTAGCTCGGGCCCTAGACCAACGCCCATGGCTCCCTCTAGTCCGAGGCCTAGAACTTGCCCGTCGCTGACTAGTACACATTGCCCTTGTTAGGGTTAGGGTAAGGGTTAGTGTTAGGGTTTAATATTAGGGTTAGGGTTAGGGTTGGTGTTAGGTTTAGGGTTAGGATTAGGGTTAGGGTTGGTGTTAGGATTAGGGTTGGTGTTAGGGTTAGGGTTAGGATTAGGGTTATGGTTGGTGTTAGGGGTAGGGTTAGGGTTATGGTTAGGGTTAGGGTTAGGTCACCCCGAGCACTACCCCTCGCCCTAGGCATACGCCTGGCACTACCTCTGGTCCTACCCCTACCCCTGGCCCTACAGCTCCCCCTAACCATAGGCCCAACCCCATCCCTACCCCTAGACACAGCTCCCACTCCTGGTCGTAGGCCTACTCCGAGGTTTACCGCGACACCCACCCCTTGCCCTTTGCCTACCACTGCGCTACGCCTACCGCTCCCACTAGTCCTACCTCGAGCCCTAGACCAACGCCCAGTGCTCACTCTAGTCCGAAGCCTAGCACTTGCCCGTCACCGACCAATACACCCTGCCCTACCGAAAGCCAGATCACTAACCCTTGTCCTACGAAATCACCCTGGACCCACCATTAGCCACACCCTAATCATGCCCCACATCCGTTCGGAGTCCTAGGACTACCCGGAGTCCTCTCGTGACACCTACCCCTAGCCCTCGGCTATCACCTACCACTACCACTAGTCCTAGGCCTAACATGAGCCCTAACCCTAACACTGTCCGTGGGCCTCTGCCAACCTCTAGCCCTTCACCTAAACCTACCCCGAGCACTACCCCTCGCCCTAGGCTTATGCCTAGCACTACCTCTGGTCCTACCCCTACCCCTGGCCCTACAGCTCCCCCTACTAATAGGCCCACCCCCATCCCTACCCCTAGCCACAACTCCCAACTCTGGCCCAAAGCCTACTCCGAGGTTTACCCCGACACCCACCCCTTGCCCTATGCCTACCCCAGCGCTACGCCTATCGCTCTCACTAGCCCTAGCTCGGGCCCTAGACCAAAGCCCAGTGCTAATTTTGTCCGAGGCCTAGCACTTGCCCGTCGCCGACCAGTACACCTTGCCCTACCGTTAGCCAGAGCAGTAACCCGTGTCCTACGAAATCACCCTGGACCCACCCTTACCAAACCCTAATACAGCCCTACATCTGTTTTGAGTCCTAGGACTACCCGGAGCCATTTCGTGACACCTACACCTAGCCCTCGGCCAACCCCTACCACTACCACTAGTCCTAGGCTTAACATGAGCCCTAACCCTAACACTGCCCGTGGGCCTCTGCCAAACACTAGTCCTTCAAGTAACCCTACCTCGAGCACTACCCCTCGCCCTAGGCCAACGCCTAGCACTACCTCTGGTCCTATCACTACCCCTGGCCCAACAGCTCCCCCTACCCATAGGTTCACCCCCACCCCTACCCCTAGCCACAGCTCCCACTCCTGGCCCTAGGCCTACTCCGAGGTTTACCTCGACACCCACCCCTTGCCCTATGCCTACCCCAGCGCTACGCCTAACGCTCCCACTAGCCCTAGCTCGGGCCCTAGACCAACGCCCATGGCTCCCTCTAGTCCGAGGCCTAGAACTTGCCCGTCGCTGACTAGTACACATTGACCTTGTTAGGTTTAGGGTAAGGGTTAGGGTTAGTGTTTAGGGTTAGGGTTAGGGTTAGGGTTAGGGTTGGTGTTAGGTTTAGGGTTAGGATTAGGGTTAGGGTTGGTGTTAGGGTTAGGGTTGGTGTTAGGGTTATGGTTAGGATTAGGGTTAGGGTTGGTGTTAGGGTTAGGGTTAGGGTTAGGGTTAGGGTTAGTGTTGGTGTTAGGTTTAGGGTTAGGGTTAGGGTTAGGGTTAGGGTTAGGGTTGTTGTTAGGGTTAGGGTTAGGGTTAGGGTTAGGGTTGGTATTAGGGTTAGGGTTAGGGTTAGGGTTAGGGTTAGGGTTGGTGTTAGGGTTAGGGTTAGGGTTAGGGTTAGATTTCGTGTTAGGCATAGGGTTAGGTTAGGGTTATGGTTAGGGTTAGGGTTAGGGTTGGTGTTAGGGTTAGGGTTAGGGTTAGGGTTAGGGTTGGTGTTAGGGTTAGGGTTAGGGTTAAGGTTAGGGTTAGGGTTGGTGTTAGGGTTAGGGTTAGGGTTAGGGTTAGGGTTGGTGTTAGGGTTAGGGTTAGGGTTAGGGTTAGGGTTGGTGTTAGGGTTAGGGTTAGGGTTAGGGTTAGATTTCGTGTTAGGCATAGGGTTAGGTTAGGGTTATGGTTAGGGTTAGGGTTAGGGTTGGTATTAGGGTTAGGTTTAGGGTTAGGGTTAGGGTTAGGGTTAGGGTTGGTGTTAGGGTTAGGGTTAGGGTTAAGGTTAGGGTTAGGATTAGGGTTAGAGTTGGTGTTAGGTTTAGGGTTAGGGTTAGGGTTAGTGTTAGGGTTAGGGTTCATGTTAGGGTTAGGGTTAGGGTTAGGGTTAGGGTTAGGGTTAGGGTTAGGGTTAGGTTACCCCGAGCACTATCCCTCGCCCTAGGCCTACGCCTGGCACAACCTCTGGTCCTACCCCTACCCCTGGCCCTACAGCTCCCCCTACCCATAGGCCCACCCCCATCCCTACCCCTAGCCACAGCTCCCACTCCTGGTCCTAGGCCTACTCCGAGGTTTACCCCGACACACACCCCTTGCCCTTTGCCTACCACAGCGCTTCGCCTACTGCTCCCACTAGCCCTACCTCGGGCCCTAGACCAATGCCCAGTGCTCACTCTAGTCCGAAGCCTAGCACTTGGCCGTCACCGACCAGTATTCCTTGCTTTACCGATAGCCAGATCACTAACCCTTGTCCTACGAAATCACCCTGGACCCACAATTAGCCACACCCTAATCCAGCCCTACACCTGTTCTGAGTCTTAGGACTACCCGGACCCCTCCCGTGACACCTACCCCTAGCCCTCGGCCAACCCCTACCACTACCACTAGTCCTGGGCTTAACGTGAGCCCTAACCCTAACACTGCCCGTGGGCCTCTGCCAACCACTAGCCCTTCAACTAACCCTACCCCGAGCACTACCCCTCGCCCTAGGCCTACGCCTAGCACTACATCTGGTCCTACTCCTACCCCTGGCCCTACAGCTCCCCCTACTTCTGGGCCCACCCTTATCCCTACCCCTAGCCAAAACTCCAACACCTGGCCCAAAGCCTACTCCGAAGTTTACCCCGACACCCACCTCTTGCCCTATGACTACCCCAGCGCTACGCCTACCGCTCCCACTAGACCTAGCTCGGGCCCTAGACCAACGCCCAGTGCTCTCTCTAGTCAGAGGCCTACCACTTGCCCGAGGCCGACCAGTACAAGTTGCCCTACCGTTAGCCAGAGCAGTAACCCGTGTCCTACGAAATCACCCTGGACCCACCCTTACCACACCCTAATACAGCCCTACACCTGTTCCGAGTCCTAGGACTACCTGGAGCCATTTCGTGAAACCTACCCCTAGCCCTCGGCCAACCCCTACCACTACCACTAGTCCTAGGCTTAACATGAGCCCTAACCCTAACACTGCCCGTGGGCTTCTGCCAAACACTAGCCCTTCAACTAACCCTACCCCGAGCACTACCCCTCGCCCTAGGCCTACGTCTAGCACTACTTCTGGTCCTACCCCTACCCCTGGCCCTACAGCTCTCCCTACCCATAGGCCCACCCCCACCCCTACCCCTAGCCACAGCTCCCAATCCTGGCCCTAGGCCTACTCCGAGGTTTACCTCGACACCCACCCCTTGCCCTATGCCTTCCCCAGCGCTACGCCTACCGCTCCAAGTAGCCCTAGCTCGGGCCCTAGACCAACGCCCATGGCTCCCTCTAGTCCGAGGCCTAGAACTTGCCCGTCGCTGACTAGTACACATTGCCCTTGTTAGGGTTAGAGTAAGGGTTAGTGTTAGGGTTTAATATTAGGGTTAGGGTTAGGGTTGGTGTTAGGTTTAGGGTTAGGATTAGGGTTAGGGTTGGTGTTAGGGTTAGGGTTGGTGTTAGGGTTAGGGTTAGGATTAGGGTTATGGTTGGTGTTAGGGGTAGGGTTAGGGTTATGGTTAGGGTTAGGGTTAGGTCACCCCGAGCACTACCCCTCGCCCTAGGCATACGCCTGGCACTACCTCTGGTCCTACCCCTACCCCTGGCCCTACAGCTCCCCCTAACCATAGGCCCAACCCCATCCCTACCCCTAGACACAGCTCCCACTCCTGGTCGTAGGCCTACTCCGAGGTTTACCGCGACACCCACCCCTTGCCCTTTGCCTACCACTGCGCTACGCCTACCGCTCCCACTAGTCCTACCTCGAGCCCTAGACCAACGCCCAGTGCTCACTCTAGTCCGAAGCCTAGCACTTGCCCGTCACCGACCAATACACCCTGCCCTACCGAAAGCCAGATCACTAACCCTTGTCCTACGAAATCACCCTGGACCCACCATTAGCCACACCCTAATCATGCCCCACATCCGTTCGGAGTCCTAGGACTACCCGGAGTCCTCTCGTGACACCTACCCCTAGCCCTCGGCTATCACCTACCACTACCACTAGTCCTAGGCCTAACATGAGCCCTAACCCTAACACTGTCCGTGGGCCTCTGCCAACCTCTAGCCCTTCACCTAAACCTACCCCGAGCACTACCCCTCGCCCTAGGCTTATGCCTAGCACTACCTCTGGTCCTACCCCTACCCCTGGCCCTACAGCTCCCCCTACCCATAGGCCCACCCCCGTCCCTACCCCTAGCCACAGCTCCACTCCTGGTCCTAGGCCTACTCCGAGGTTTACCCCGACACCCACCCCTTGCCCTTTGCCTACCCCAGCGCTACGCCTACCGCTCCCACTAGCCCTACCTCGGGCCCTAGACCAACGCCCAGTGCTCACTCTAGTCCGAAGCCTAGCACTTGCCCGTCGCCAACCGGTACACCTTGCCCTACCGATAGCCAGAGCACTAACCCGTGTCCTACGAAACCACCCTGGAACCACCATTAGCCACACCCTAATCCAGCCCTACATCCGTTCATAGTCCTAGGACTACCCGGAGCCCTCCCGTGACAGTTACCCCTAGCCCTCGCCCATCTCCTACCACTACCACTAGTCCTAGGCCTCACATGAGCCCTAAACCTAACATTGCCCGTGGGCCTCTGCCAACCACTAGCCCTTCACCTAACCCTACCCCGAGCACTACCCCTCGCCCTAGGCTTACGCCTAGCACTACCTCTGGTTTTACCCCTACCCCTGGCCCTACAGCTCCCCCTACTTATAGGCCCACTCCCATCCCTGCCCCTAGCCACAACTCCAAACTCTGGCTCAAAGCCTACTCCGAGGTTTACCCCGACACCCACCCCTTGCCCTATGCCTACCCCAGTGCTACGCCTACCGCTCACACTAGCCCTAGCTCGGGCCCTAGACCAACGCCCAGTGCTCCCTCTAGTCCGAGGCCTACCACCTGCCCGACGCCGACCAGTACACCTTGCCCTACCGTTAGCCAGAGCACTAACCCGTGTCCTACGAAATCACCCTGGACCCACCCTTACCACACCCTAATCCAGCCCTACACCCGTTTTGAGTCCTAGGACAACCCGCAGCCCTCCCGTGACACCTACCCCTAGCCCTCGGCCAACCCCTACCACTACCACTAGTCCTAGGCCTAACATGAGCCCTAAGACTAACACTGCCCGTGGGCATCAGCCAACCACAAGCCCTTCACCTAACCCTACCCAGAGCACTACCCCTCGCCCTAGGCTAACGCCTAGCACTACATCTGGTCCTACCGCTTCCCCTGGCCCTACAGCTACCCCTACTTATAGGCCCACCCCCATCCCTACCACTAGCCACAGCTCCAACTCCTGGCACTAGGCCTACACCGAGGTTTACCTTGACAGACACCCCTTGCCCTATGCCTACCCCAGCGCTATGCCTACCGCTCCCACTAGCCCAGGCTCGGGCCCTAGACCAACGCCAATGGCTCCCTCTAGTCCGAGGCCTAGACTTGCCCGTCGCTGACCAGTACACCTTGCCCTTGTTAGGGTTAGGGTTAGGGTTAGGGTTAGTGTTGGTGTTAGGTTTAGGGTTAGGGTTAGGGTTAGGGTTAGGGTTAGGGTTGGTGTTAGGGTTAGGGTTAGGGTTAGGGTTAGGGTTGGTATTAGGGTTAGGGTTAGGGTTAGGGTTAGGGTTAGGGTTGGTGTTAGGGTTAGGGTTAGGGTTAGGGTTAGATTTCGTGTTAGGCATAGGGTTAGGTTAGGGTTATGGTTAGGGTTAGGGTTAGGGTTGGTGTTAGGGTTAGGGTTAGGGTTAGGGTTAGGGTTGGTGTTAGGGTTAGGGTTAGGGTTAAGGTTAGGGTTAGGTTTGGTGTTAGGGTTAGGGTTAGGGTTAGGGTTAGGGTTGGTGTTAGGGTTAGGGTTAGGGTTAGGGTTAGGGTTGGTGTTAGGGTTAGGGTTAGGGTTAGGGTTAGATTTCGTGTTAGGCATAGGGTTAGGTTAGGGTTATGGTTAGGGTTAGGGTTAGGGTTGGTATTAGGGTTAGGTTTAGGGTTAGGGTTAGGGTTAGGGTTAGGGTTGGTGTTAGGGTTAGGGTTAGGGTTAAGGTTAGGGTTAGGATTAGGGTTAGAGTTGGTGTTAGGTTTAGGGTTAGGGTTAGGGTTAGTGTTAGGGTTAGGGTTGATGTTAGGGTTAGGGTTAGGGTTAGGGTTAGGGTTAGGTTTAGGGTTAGGTTACCCCGAGCACTACCCCTCGCCCTAGGCCTACGCCTGGCACAACCTCTGGTCCTACCCCTACCCCTGGCCCTACAGCTCCCCCTACCCATAGGCCCACCCCCATCCCTACCCCTAGCCACAGCTCCCACTCCTGGTCCTAGGCCTACTCCGAGGTTTACCCCGACACACACCCCTTGCCCTTTGCCTACCACAGCGCTTCGCCTACTGCTCCCACTAGCCCTACCTCGGGCCCTAGACCAACGCCCAGTGCTCACTCTAGTCCGAAGCCTAGCACTTGGCCGTCACCGACCAGTATTCCTTGCTTTACCGATAGCCAGATCACTAACCCTTGTCCTACGAAATCACCCTGGACCCACAATTAGCCACACCCTAATCCAGCCCTACACCTGTTCTGAGTCTTAGGACTACCCGGACCCCTCCCGTGACACCTACCCCTAGCCCTCGGCCAACCCCTACCACTACCACTAGTCCTGGGCTTAACGTGAGCCCTAACCCTAACACTGCCCGTGGGCCTCTGCCAACCACTAGCCCTTCAACTAACCCTACCCCGAGCACTACCCCTCGCCCTAGGCCTACGCCTAGCACTACATCTGGTCCTACTCCTACCCCTGGCCCTACAGCTCCCCCTACTTCTGGGCCCACCCTTATCCCTACCCCTAGCCAAAACTCCAACACCTGGCCCAAAGCCTACTCCGAAGTTTACCCCGACACTCACCTCTTGCCCTATGACTACCCCAGCGCTACGCCTACCGCTCCCACTAGACCTAGCTCGGGCCCTAGACCAACGCCCAGTGCTCTCTCTAGTCAGAGGCCTACCACTTGCCCGAGGCCGACCAGTACAATTTGCCCTACCGTTAGCCAGAGCAGTAACCCGTGTCCTACGAAATCACCCTGGACCCACCCTTACCACACCCTAATACAGCCCTACACCTGTTCCGAGTCCTAGGACTACCTGGAGCCATTTCGTGACACCTACCCCTAGCCCTCGGCCAACCCCTACCACTACCACTAGTCCTAGGCTTAACATGAGCCCTAACCCTAACACTGCCCGTGGGCTTCTGCCAAACACTAGCCCTTCAACTAACCCTACCCCGAGCACTACCCCTCGCCCTAGGCCTACGTCTAGCACTACTTCTGGTCCTACCCCTACCCCTGGCCCTACAGCTCTCCCTACCCATAGGCCCACCCCCACCCCTACCCCTAGCCACAGCTCCCAATCCTGGCCCTAGGCCTACTCCGAGGTTTACCTCGACACCCACCCCTTGCCCTATGCCTTCCCCAGCGCTACGCCTACCGCTCCAAGTAGCCCTAGCTCGGGCCCTAGACCAACGCCCATGGCTCCCTCTAGTCCGAGGCCTAGAACTTGCCCGTCGCTGACTAGTACACATTGCCCTTGTTAGGGTTAGGGTAAGGGTTAGTGTTAGGGTTTAATATTAGGGTTAGGGTTAGGGTTGGTGTTAGGTTTAGGGTTAGGATTAGGGTTAGGGTTGGTGTTAGGGTTAGGGTTGGTGTTAGGGTTAGGGTTAGGATTAGGGTTATGGTTGGTGTTAGGGGTAGGGTTAGGGTTATGGTTAGGGTTAGGGTTAGGTCACCCCGAGCACTACCCCTCGCCCTAGGCATACGCCTGGCACTACCTCTGGTCCTACCCCTACCCCTGGCCCTACAGCTCCCCCTAACCATAGGCCCAACCCCATCCCTACCGCTAGACACAGCTCCCACTCCTGGTCGTAGGCCTACTCCGAGGTTTACCGCGACACCCACCCCTTGCCCTTTGCCTACCACTGCGCTACGCCTACCGCTCCCACTAGTCCTACCTCAAGCCCTAGACCAACGCCCAGTGCTCACTCTAGTCCGAAGCCTAGCACTTGCCCGTCACCGACCAATACACCCTGCCCTACCGAAAGCCAGATCACTAACCCTTGTCCTACGAAATCACCCTGGACCCACCATTAGCCACACCCTAATCATGCCCCACATCCGTTCGGAGTCCGAGGACTACCCGGAGTCCTCTCGTGACACCTACCCCTAGCCCTCGGCTATCACCTACCACTACCACTAGTCCTAGGCCTAACATGAGCCCTAACCCTAACACTGTCCGTGGGCCTCTGCCAACCTCTAGCCCTTCACCTAAACCTACCCCGAGCACTACCCCTCGCCCTAGGCTTATGCCTAGCACTACCTCTGGTCCTACCCCTACCCCTGGCCCTACAGCTCCCCCTACTAATAGGCCCACCCCCATCCCTACCCCTAGCCACAACTCCCACCTCTGGCCCAAAGCCTACTCCGAGGTTTACCCCGACACCCACCCCTTGCCCTATGCCTACCCCAGCGCTACGCCTATCGCTCTCACTAGCCCTAGCTCGGGCCCTAGACCAAAGCCCAGTGCTAATTTTGTCCGAGGCCTAGCACTTGCCCGTCGCCGACCAGTACACCTTGCCCTACCGTTAGCCAGAGCAGTAACCCGTGTCCTACGAAATCACCCTGGACCCACCCTTACCACACCCTAATCCAGCCCTACACCTGTTCTGAGTCCTAGGACTACCCTGAGCCCTCCCGTTTCACCTACCCCTAGCCCTCGGCCCACCCCTACCACTACCACTAGTCCTAGGCTTAACATGAGCCCTAACCCTAACACTGCCCGTGGGCCTCTGCCAACCACTAGCCCTTCAACTAACCCTACCCCGAGCACTACCCCTCGCCCTAGGACTACGCCTAGCACTACCTCTGGTCCTACCCCTACCCCTGGCCCTACAGCTCCTCCTACCCAGGGCCCACCCCCATCCCTACCCCTAGCCAAAACTCCAACTCCTGGCCCAAAGCCTACTCCGAAGTTTACCCCGACACCCACCCCTTGCCCTATGCCTATCCCAGCGCTACGCTACCGCTCCCACTAGCCCTAGCTCGGGCCCTAGACCAACGCCCAGTGCTCTCTCTAGTCAGAGGCCTACCACTTGCCGGAGGCCGACCAGTACACCTTGGCCTACCGTTAGCCAGAGCAGTAACCCGTGTCCTACGAAATCACCCTGGACCCATTCTTACCAAACCCTAATACAGCCCTACATCTGTTTTGAGTCCTAGGACTACCCGGAGCCATTTCGTGACACCTACACCTAGCCCTCGGCCAACCCCTACCACTACCACTAGTCCTAGGCTTAACATGAGCCCTAACCCTAACACTGCCCGTGGGCCTCTGCCAAACACTAGTCCTTCAACTAACCCTACCTCGAGCACTACCCCTCGCCCTAGGCCTACGCCTAGCACTACCTCTGGTCCTATCACTACCCCTGGCCCAACAGCTCCCCCTACCCATAGGTTCACCCCCACCCCTACCCCTAGCCACAGCTCCCACTCCTGGCCCTAGGCCTACTCCGAGGTTTACCTCGACACCCACCCCTTGCCCTATGCCTACCCCAGCGCTACGCCTAACGCTCCCACTAGCCCTAGCTCGGGCCCTAGACCAACGCCCATGGCTCCCTCTAGTCCGAGGCCTAGAACTTGCCCGTCGCTGACTAGTACACATTGACCTTGTTAGGCTTAGGGTAAGGGTTAGGGTTAGTGTTTAGGGTTAGGGTTAGGGTTAGGGTTAGGGTTGGTGTTAGGTTTAGGGTTAGGATTAGGGTTAGGGTTGGTGTTAGGGTTAGGGTTGGTGTTAGGGTTATGGTTAGGATTAGGGTTAGGGTTGGTGTTAGGGTTAGGGTTAGGGTTAGGGTTAGGGTTAGTGTTAGGTCACACCGAGCATTACCACTCGCCCTAGGCGTACGCCTGGCACTACCTCTGGTCCTACACCTACCCCTGGCCCTACAGCTCCCCCTACCCATAGGCCCACCCGCATCCCTACCCCTAGACACAGCTCCCATTCCTGGTCCTAGGCCTACTCCGAGGTTTAACCCGACACCCACCCCTTGCCCTTTTCCTAACATAGCGCTACGTCTACCGCTCCCACTAGCCCTACCTCGGGCCCTAGACCAACGCCCAGTGCTCACTCTAGTCCGAAGCCTAGCACTTGCCCGTCACCGACCAATACACCCTGCCCTACCGAAAGCCAGAACACTAACCCTTGTCCTACGAAATCACCCTGGACCAACCATTAGCCACACCCTAATCATGCCCCACATCCGTTCGGAGTCCTAGGACTACCCGGAGCCCTCCCGTGACACCTAACCTAGCCCTCGGCTATCCCCTACCACTACCACTAGTCCTAGGCCTAACATGAGCCCTAACCCTAACACTGTCCGTGGGCCTCTGCCAACCACTAGCCCTTCACCTAACCCTACCCCGAGCACTAGCCCTCGCCCTAGGCTTACGCCTAGCACTACCTCTGGTCCTACCCCTACCCCTGGTCCTACAGCTCCCCCTACTAATAGGCCCACCCCCATTCGTACCCCTAGCCACAACTCCAACCTCTGGCCCAAAGCCTACTCCGAGGTTTACCCCGACACCCACCACTTGCCCTATGCCTACCCCAGCGCTACGCCTATCGCTCCCACTAGCCCTAGCTCGGGCCCTAGACCAAAGCCCAGTGCTCATCTAGTCCGAGGCTTAGCACTTGCCCGTCGCCGACCAGTACACCTTGCCCTACCGTTAGCCAGAGCAGTAACCCGTGTCCTACGAAATCACCCTGGACCCACCCTTACCACACCCTAATCCAGCCCTACACCTTTTCTGAGTCCTAGGACTACCCGGAGCCCTCCCGTGACACCTACACCTAGCCCTCGGCCAACCCCTACCACTACCACTAGTTTTAGGCTTAACATGAGCCCTAACCCTAACACTGCCCGTGGGCCTCTGCCAACCGTTAGCCCTTCAACTAACCCTACCCCGAGCACTACCCCTCGCCCTAGGCCTACGCCTAGCACTACCTCTGGTCCTACCCCTACCTCTGGCCCTACAGCTCCCCCTACCCATAGGCCCACCCCCGTCCGTACCCCTAGCCACAGCTCCACTCCTGGTCCTAGGCCTACTCCGAGGTTTACCCCGACACCCACCCCTTGCTTTTTGCCTACCCCAGCGCTACGCCTACCGCTCCCACTAGCCCTACCTCGGGCCCTAGACCAACGCCCAGTGCTCACTCTAGTCCGAAGCCTAGCACTTGCCCGTCGCCAACCGGTACACCTTGCCCTACCGATAGCCAGAGCACTAACCCGTGTAGTACGAAATCACCCTGGAACCACCATTAGCCACACCCTAATCCAGCCCTACATCCGTTCAAAGTCCTAGGACTACCCGGAGCCCTCCCGTGACAGTTACCCCTAGCCCTCGCCCATCTTTTACCACTACCACTAGTCCTAGGCCTCACATGAGCCCTAAACCTAACATTGCCCGTGGGCCTCTGCCAACCACTAGCCCTTCACCTAACCCTACCCCGAGCACTACCCCTCGCCCTAGGCTTACGCCTAGCACTACCTCTGGTTTTACCCCTACCCCTGGCCCTACAGCTCCCCCTACTTATAGGCCCACTCCCATCCCTGCCCCTAGCCACAACTCCAAACTCTGGCTCAAAGCCTACTCCAAGGTTTACCCCGACACCCACCCCTTGCCCTATGCCTACCCCAGTGCTACGCCTACCGCTCACACTAGCCCTAGCTCGGGCCCTAGACCAACGCCCAGTGCTCCCTCTAGTCCGAGGCCTACCACCTGCCCGACGCCGACCAGTACACCTTGCCCTACCGTTAGCCAGAGCACTAACCCGTGTCCTACGAAATCACCCTGGACCCACCCTTACCACACCCTAATCCAGCCCTACACCCGTTTTGAGTCCTAGGACAACCCGCAGCCCTCCCGTGACACCTACCCCTAGCCCTCGGCCAACCCCTACCACTACCACTAGTCCTAGGCCTAACATGAGACCTAAGACTAACACTGCCCGTGGGCATCAGCCAAACACAAGCCCTTCACCTAACCCTACCCAGAGCACTACCCCTCGCCCTAGGCTAACGCCTAGCACTACATCTGGTCCTACCGCTTCCCCTGGCCCTACAGCTACCCCTACTTATAGGCCCACCCCCATCCCTACCACTAGCCACAGCTCCAACTCCTGGCACTAGGCCTACACCGAGGTTTACCTTGACAGACACCCCTTGCCCTATGCCTACCCCAGCGCTATGCCTACCGCTCCCACTAGCCCAGGCTCGGGCCCTAGACCAACGCCAATGGCTCCCTCTAGTCCGAGGCCTAGACTTGCCCGTCGCTGACCAGTACACCTTGCCCTTGTTAGGGTTAGGGTTAGGGTTAGGGTTAGTGTTGGTGTTAGGTTTAGGGTTAGGGTTAGGGTTAGGGTTAGGGTTAGGGTTGGTGTTAGGGTTAGGGTTAGGGTTAGGGTTAGGGTTGGTATTAGGGTAAGGGTTAGGGTTAGGGTTAGGGTTAGGGTTAGGGTTGGTGTTAGGGTTAGGGTTAGGGTTAGGGTTAGATTTCGTGTTAGGCATAGGGTTAGGTTAGGGTTATGGTTAGGGTTAGGGTTAGGGTTGGTGTTAGGGTTAGGGTTAGGGTTAGGGTTAGGGTTGGTGTTAGGGTTAGGGTTAGGGTTAAGGTTAGGGTTAGGGTTGGTGTTAGGGTTAGGGTTAGGGTTAGGGTTAGGGTTGGTGTTAGGGTTAGGGTTAGGGTTAGGGTTAGGGTTGGTGTTAGGGTTAGGGTTAGGGTTAGGGTTAGATTTCGTGTTAGGCATAGGGTTAGGTTAGGGTTATGGTTAGGGTTAGGGTTAGGGTTGGTATTAGTGTTAGGGTTAGGGTTAGGGTTAGGGTTAGGGTTGGTGTTAGGGTTAGGGTTAGGGTTAGGGTTAGGATTAGGGTTAGTGTTGGTGTTAGGGTTAGGGTTAGGGTTAGGGTTGGTGTTAGGGTTAGGGTTAGGGTTAGGGTTAGATTTCGTGTTAGGCATAGGGTTAGGTTAGGGTTATGGTTAGGGTTAGGGTTAGGGTTGGTGTTAGGGTTAGGGTTAGGGTTAGGGTTAGCGTTGGTGTTAGGGTTAGTGTTAGGGTTAGGATTAGGGTTAGGGTTGGTGTTAGGGTTAGGGTTAGGGTTAGGGTTAGGGTTGGAGTTAGGGTTATGGTTAGGGTTAGGGTTAGGGTTAGGGTTAGGGTTGGTGTTAGGGTTAGGGTTAGGGTTAGGGTTGGTGTTAGGTATAGGGTTAGGGTTAGGGTTAGGGTTAGGGTTGGTGTTAGGGTTAGGGTTAGCTTTAGGGTTAGTGTTAGGGTTAGGGTTAGGGTTAGGGTTAGGATTAGGGTTAGGGTTGGTGTTAGGGTTAGGGTTAGGGTTCGGGTTAGGGTTGGTGTTAGGTATAGAGTTAGGGTTAGGGTTAGGGTTAGGGTTGGTGTTAGGGTTAGGGTTAGGGTTAGGGTTAGGGTTGGTGTTAGGATTAGGGTTAGGGTTAGGATTAGGGTTAGGGTTGGTGTTAGGGTTAGCGTTAGGGTTAGGATTAGGGTTAGGGTTGGTGTTAGGTATAGGGTTAGGGTTAGGGTTAGGGTTAGGGTTAGGGTTGGTGTTAGGGTTAGGGTTAGGGTTAGGGTTGGTGTTAGGGTTAGGGTTAGGTTACCCCGAGCACTACCCCTCGCCCTAGGCCTACACCTAGCACTACCTCTGGTCCTACACCTACCCCTGGCCCTACAGCTCCCCCTACGCATAGGCCCACCCCCATCCCTACCCCTAGCCACAGCTTTCACTCCTGGTCCTAGGCCTACTCCGAGGTTTAACCCGACACCCACCCCTTGCCCTTTGCCTACCCCAGCGCTACGCCTACCACTCCCACTAGCCTACCTCGGGCCCTAGACCAACGCCCAGTGCTCACTCTAGTCCGAAGTCTAGCACTTGCCCGTCGCCAACCAGTACACCTTGCCCTACCGATAGCCAGAGCACTAACCCGTGTCCTACGAAATCACCCTGGACCCACCATTAGCCACACCCTAATCCAGCCCTACATCCGTTCGGAGTCCTAGGACTACCCGAAGCCCTCCCGTGACAGTTACCCCTAGACCTCGCCCATCCCCTACCACTACCACTAGTCCTAGGCCTAACATGAGCCCTAACCCTAACACTGCCCGTGGGCCTCTGCCAACCACTAGCCCTTCACCTAACCCTACCCCGAGCACTACCCCTCGCCCTAGGCTTACGCGTAGCACTACCTCTGGTCCTACCCCTACCCGTGGCCCTACAGCTCCCCCTATTTATAGGCCCACCCCCATCCCTACCCCTAGCCACAGCTCCCACTTTTGGCCCTAGGCCTACTCCGAGGTTTACCTCGACACCCACCCCTTGCCCTATGCCTACCCCAGCGTCACGCCTACCGCTCCCACTAGCCCTAGCTCGGGCCCTAGACCAACGCCCATGTCTCCCTCTAGTCCGAGGCCTAGAACTTGCCAGGCGCTGACCAGTACACTTTGCCCTTGTTAGGGTTAGAATTAGGGTTAGGGTTAGGGTTAGGGTTAGGATTAGAATTTAGGGTTAGGGTTAGGGTTAGGGTTGGTGTTAGGGTTAGGATTAGGGTTAGGGTTAGGGTTGGTGTTAGGTTTAGGTTTAGGGTTAGGGTTAGGGTTAGGGTTAGGGTTGGTGTTAGGGTTAGGGTTAGGGTTAAGGTTAGGGTTAGGATTAGGGTTAGGGTTGGTGTTAGGTTTAGGGTTAGGGTTAGGGTTAGTTTTAGGGTTAGGGTTGATGTTAGGGTTAGGGTTAGGGTTAGGGGTAGGGTTAGGGTTAGTGTTAGGGTTAGGTTACCCCGAGCACTACCCCTCGCCCTAGGCCTACGCCTGGCACTACCTCTGGTCCTACCCCTACCCCTGGTCCTACAGCTCCCCCTACCCATAGGCCCACCCCCATCCCTACCCCTAGCCACAGCTCCCACTCCTGGTCCTAGGCCTACTCCGAGGTTTACCCCGACACACACCCCTTGCCCTTTGCCTACCACAGCGCTACGCCTACCGCTCCCACTAGCCCTACCTCGGGCCCTAGACCAACGCCCAGTGCTCACTCTAGTCCGAAGCCTAGCACTTGCCCGTCGCCGACCAGTACACCTTGCCTGCCGATAGCCAGAGGACTAACCCGTGTCCTACGAAATCACCATGGACGCACCATTAGCCACACCCTAATCATGCCCCACATCTGTTCGGAGTCCTAGGACTACCCGGAGCCCTCCCGTGACACGTACCCCTAGCCCTCGGCCATCCCCTACTACTACCACTAGTCCTAGGCCTAACATGAGCCCTAACCCTAACACTGCCCGTGGGCCTCTGCCAACCACTAGCCCTTCACCTAACCATACCCCGAGCACTACCCCTCGCCCTAGGCCTACGCCTAGCACTACCTCTGGTCCTACCGCTACCCCTGGCCCTACAGCTCCCCCTACCCATGGGCCCACCACCATCCCTACCCCTAGCCACAACTCCACTCCTGGGCCAAAGCCTACTCTGAGGTTTACCCTGACACCCACCCCTTGCATTATGCCTACCCCAGCGCTACGCCTATCGCTCCCACTAGCCCTACCTCGGGCCCTAGACCAACGCCCAGTGCTCATCTAGTCTGAGGCCTACCACTTACCCGAGGCCGACCAGTACACCTTGCCCTTGTTAGGTTTAGGGTTAGGATTAGGGTTAGGGTTACGGTTAGGATTAGGGTTTAGGGTTAGGGTTAGGGTTAGGGTTGGTGTTAGGGTTAGGGTTAGGTTTAGGGTTAGGGTTAGGGTTGGTGTTAGGTTTAGGGTTAGTGTCAGGGTTAGGGTTAGGGTTAGGGTTGGTGTTAGGGTTAGGGTTAGGGTTAGGGTTAGGGTTAGGATTAGGGTTAGGGTTGGTGTTAGGGTTAGGGTTAGGGTTAGGGTTGGTGTTAGGTATAGTGTTAGGGTTAGGGTTAGGGTTAGGGTTGGTGTTAGGGTTAGGGTTAGGGTAATGGTTAGTGTTAGGGTTAGGGTTAGGGTTAGGGTTAGGATTAGGGTTAGGGTTGGTGTTAGGGTTAGGGTTAGGGTTCGGGTTAGGGTTGGAGTTAGGTATAGGATTAGGGTTATGGTTAGGGTTGGTGTTAGGGTTAGGGTTAGGGTTAGGGTTAGGGTTGGTGTTAGGGTTAGGGTTAGGGTTAGGATTAGGGTTAGGGTTGGTGTTAGGGTTAGCGTTAGGGTTAGAGTTAGGGTTGGTGTTAGGGTTAGGATTAGGGTTTAGGGTTAGGGTTAGGGTTAGGGTTGGTGTTAGGGTTAGGGTTAGGTTTAGGGTTAGGGTTAGGGTTGGTGTTAGGTTTAGGGTTAGGGTCAGGGTTAGGGTTAGGGTTAGGGTTGGTGTTAGGGTTAGGGTTAGGGTTAGGGTTAGGGTTAGGATTAGGGTTAGGGTTGGTGTTAGGGTTAGGGTTAGGGTTAGGGTTGGTGTTAGGTATAGTGTTAGGGTTAGGGTTAGGGTTAGGGTTGGTGTTAGGGTTAGGGTTAGGGTAATGGTTAGTGTTAGGGTTAGGGTTAGGGTTAGGGTTAGGATTAGGGTTAGGGTTGGTGTTAGGGTTAGGGTTAGGGTTCGGGTTAGGGTTGGAGTTAGGTATAGGATTAGGGTTATGGTTAGGGTTGGTGTTAGGGTTAGGGTTAGGGTTAGGGTTAGGGTTGGTGTTAGGGTTAGGGTTAGGGTTAGGATTAGGGTTAGGGTTGGTGTTAGGGTTAGCGTTAGGGTTAGAGTTAGGGTTGGTGTTAGGGTTAGGATTAGGGTTTAGGGTTAGGGTTAGGGTTAGGGTTGGTGTTAGGGTTAGGGTTAGGTTTAGGGTTAGGGTTAGGGTTGGTGTTAGGTTTAGGGTTAGGGTCAGGGTTAGGGTTAGGGTTAGGGTTGGTGTTAGGGTTAGGGTTAGGGTTAGGGTTAGGGTTAGGATTAGGGTTAGGGTTGGTGTTAGGGTTAGGGTTAGGGTTAGGGTTAGGGTTGGTGTTAGGTATAGTGTTAGGGTTAGGGTTAGGGTTAGGGTTGGTGTTAGGGTTAGGGTTAGGGTAATGGTTAGTGTTAGGGTTAGGGTTAGGGTTAGGGTTAGGATTAGGGTTAGGGTTGGTGTTAGGGTTAGGGTTAGGGTTCGGGTTAGGGTTGGAGTTAGGTATAGGGTTAGGGTTATGGTTAGGGTTGGTGTTAGGGTTAGGGTTAGGATTAGGGTTAGGGTTGGTGTTAGGGTTAGGGTTAGGGTTAGGATTAGGGTTAGGGTTGGTGTTAGGGTTAGCGTTAGGGTTAGAGTTAGGGTTGGTGTTAGGGTTAGGATTAGGGTTAGGGTTAGGGTTACGGTTAGGGTTAGGGTTGGTGTTAGGGTTAGGGTTAGGGTTAGGGTTAGGGTTGGTGTTAGGTATAGGGTTAGGGTTAGGGTTGGTGTTAGGGTTAGGGTTAGGGTTAGGGTTGGTGTTAGGGTTAGGGTTAGGTTACCCCGAGCACTACCCCTCGCCCTAGGCCTACGCCTAGCACTACCTCTGGTCCTACACCTACCCCTGTCCCTACAGCTCCCCCTACCCATAGGCCCACCCCCATCCCTACCCCTAGCCACAGCTCCCACTCCTGGTCCTAGGCCTACTCCGAGGTTTAACCCGACACCCACCCCTTGCCCTTTTCCTACCCCAGCGCTACGCCTACCGCTCCCACTAGCCTACCTCGGGCCCTAGACCAACGCCCAGTGCTCACTCTAGTCCGAAGTCTAGCACTTGCCCGTCGCCAACCAGTACACCTTGCCCTACCGATAGCCAGAGCACTAACCCGTGTCCTACGAAATCACCCTGGACCCACCATTAGCCACACCCTAATCCAGCCCTACATCCGTTCGGAGTCCTAGGACTACCCGGAGCCCTCCCGTGACAGTTACCCCTAGACCTCGCCCATCCACTACCACTACCACTAGTCCTAGGCCTAACATGAGCCCTAACCCTTACACTGCCTGTGGGCCTCTGCCAACCACTAGCCCTTCACCTAACCCTACCCCGAGCACTACCCCTCGCCCTAGGCTTACGCGTAGCACTACCTCTGGTCCTACCCCTACCCGTGGCCCTACAGCTCCCCCTATTTATAGGCCCACCCCCATCCCTACCCCTAGCCACAGCTCCCACTCTTGGCCCTAGGCCTACTCCGAGGTTTACCTCGACACCCACCCCTTGCCCTATGCCTACCCCAGCGTCACGCCTAACGCTCCCACTAGCCCTAGCTCGGGCCCTAGACCAACGCCCATGGCTCCCTCTAGTCCGAGGCCTAGAACTTGCCCGTCGCTGACCAGTACACTTTGCCCTTGTTAGGGTTAGAATTAGGGTTAGGGTTAGGGTTAGGGTTAGGATTAGGGTTTAGGGTTAGGGTTAGGGTTAGGGTTGGTGTTAGGGTTAGTGTTAGGGTTAGGGTTAGGGTTGGTGTTAGGTTTAGGGTTAGGGTTAGGGTTAGGGTTAGGGTTAGGGTTGGTGTTAGGGTTAGGGTTAGAGTTAAGGTTAGGGTTAGGATTAGGGTTAGGGTTGGTGTTAGGTTTAGGGTTAGGGTTAGGGTTAGTGTTAGGGTTAGGGTTGATGTTAGGGTTAGGGTTAGGGTTAGGGGTAGGGTTAGGGTTAGTGTTAGGGTTAGGTTACCCCGAGCACTACCCCTCGCCCTAGGCCTACGCCTGGCACTACCTCTGGTCCTACCCCTACCCCTGGTCCTACAGCTCCCCCTACCCATAGGCCCACCCCCATCCCTACCCCTAACCACAGCTCCCACTCCTGGTCCTAGGCCTACTCCGAGGTTTACCCCGACACACACCCCTTGCCCTTTGCCTACCACAGCGCTACGCCTACCGCTCCCACTAGCCCTACCTCGGGCCCTAGACCAACGCCCAGTGCTCACTCTAGTCCGAAGCCTAGCACTTGCCCGTCGCCGACCAGTACACCTTGCCTGCCGATAGCCAGAGCACTAACCCGTGTCCTACGAAATCACCCTGGACGCACCATTAGCCACACCCTAATCATGCCCCACATCTGTTCGGAGTCCTAGGACTACCCGGAGCCCTCCCGTGACACGTACCCCTAGCCCTTGGCCATCCCCTACTACTACCACTAGTCCTAGGCCTATCATGAGCCCTAACCCTAACACTGCCCGTGGGCCTCTGCCAACCACTAGCCCTTCACCTAACCCTACCCCGAGCACTACCCCTCGCCCTAGGCCTAGGCCTAGCACTACCTCTGGTCCTACCGCTACCCCTGGCCCTACAGCTCCCCCTACCCATGGGACCACCACCATCCCTACCCCTAGCCACAACTCCAACTCCTGGGCCAAAGCCTACTCCGAGGTTTACCCTGACACCCACCCCTTGCCCTATGCCTACCCCAGCGCTACGCCTATCGCTCCCACTAGCCCTACCTCGGGCCCTAGACCAACGCCCAGTGCTCATCTAGTCTGAGGCCTACCACTTACCCGAGGCCGACCAGTACACCTTGCCCTTGTTAGGTTTAGGGTTAGGATTAGGGTTAGGGTTACGGTTAGGATTAGGGTTTAGGGTTAGGGTTAGGGTTAGGGTTGGTGTTAGGGTTAGGGTTAGGTTTAGGGTTAGGGTTAGGGTTGGTGTTAGGTTTAGGGTTAGGGTCAGGGTTAGGGTTAGGGTTAGGGTTGGTGTTAGGGTTAGGGTTAGGGTTAGGGTTAGGGTTAGGATTAGGGTTAGGGTTGGTGTTAGGGTTAGGGTTAGGGTTAGGGTTAGGGTTGGTGTTAGGTATAGTGTTAGGGTTAGGGTTAGGGTTAGGGTTGGTGTTAGGGTTAGGGTTAGGGTAATGGTTAGTGTTAGGGTTAGGGTTAGGGTTAGGGTTAGGATTAGGGTTAGGGTTGGTGTTAGGGTTAGGGTTAGGGTTCGGGTTAGGGTTGGAGTTAGGTATAGGGTTAGGGTTATGGTTAGGGTTGGTGTTAGGTTTAGGGTTACGGTTAGGGTTAGGGTTAGGGTTGGTGTTAGGGTTAGGGTTAGGGTTAGGGTTAGGGTTAGGGTTGGTGTTAGGTTTAGGGTTAGGGTTAGGGTTAGGGTTAGGGTTAGGTTTAGGGTTTAGGGTTAGGGTTAGGGTTAGGGTTGGTGTTAGGATTAGGGTTTGGGTTAGGGTTAGGGTTGGTGTTAGGTTTAGGGTTAGGGTTAGGGTTAGGGTTAGGGTTAGGGTTGGTGTTAGGGTTAGGGTTAGGGTAGGGTTAGGGTTAGGGTTAGGTTTAGGGTTTAGGGTTAGGGTTAGGGTTAGGGTTGGTGTTAGGGTTAGGGTTTGGGTTAGGGTTAGGGTTGGTGTTAGGTTTAGGTTTAGGGTTAGGGTTAGGGTTAGGGTTGGTGTTAGGGTTAGGGTTAGTGTTAGGATTAGGGTTAGGTTTACGGTTAGGTTACCCTGAGCACTACCCCTCGCCCTAGGCTAACACCTAGCACTACCTCTGGTCCTACCGCTTCCCCTGGCCTTACAGCTCCCCCTACTTATAGGCCCACCCCCATCCCTAACCCTAGCCACAGCTCCAACTCCTGGCACTAGGCCTACTCAGAGGTTTACCCCGACACACACCCCTTGCCCTATGCCTACCCCAGCGCTATGCCTACCGCTCCCACTAGCCCAGGCTCGGGCCCTAGACCAACGCCCATGGCTCCCTCTAGTCCGAGGCCTAGACTTGCCCGTCGCTGACCAGTACACCTTGCCCTTGTTAGGGTTAGGGTTAGGGTTAGGGTTGGTGTTAGGTTTAGGGTTAGGGTTAGGGTTAGGGTTAGGGTTGGTGTTAGGGTTAGGGTTAGGGTTAGGGTTAGGGTTGGTGTTAGGTTTAGGGTTAGGGTTAGGGTTAGGGTTAGGGTTAGGGTTAGGGTTAGGTTTAGGGTTTAGGGTTAGGGGTAGGGTTAGGGTTGGTGTTAGGGTTAGGGTTTGGGTTAGGGTTAGGGTTGGTGTTAGATTTAGGGTTAGGGTTAGGGTTAGGGTTAGGGTTAGGTTTGGTGTTAGGGTTAGGGTTAGTGTTAGGATTAGGGTTAGGTTTACGGTTAGGTTACCCCGAGCACTACCCCTCGCCCTAGGCCTACGCCTAGCACTACCTCTGGTCCTACCCCTACCCCTGGCCATACAGCTCTCCCTACCCATAGGGCCATTGCCATCCCTATCCCTAGACACAGCTCCCACTCCTGGTCCTAGGCCTACCCCGTGGTTTACCCCGACACCCACCCCTTGCCCTTTGCCTACCCCAGCGCTATGTTTACCGCACCCACTAGCCCTACCTCAGGCCCTAGACCAACGCCCAGTGCTCACTCTAGTCCGAAGCCTAGCACTTGCCCGTCGCCGACCAGTACACCTTGCCTACCGATAGCCGGAGCACTAACTCGTGTCCTACGAAATCACCCTGGACGCACCATTAGCCACACCCTAATCATGACCCACATCCGATCGGAGTCCTAGACTACCCGGAGCCCTCCCGTGACACCTACCCCTAGTCCTCGGCCATCCTTTACTACTACCACTAGTCCTAGGCCTAACATGAGCCCTAACCGTAACACTGCCCGTGGGCCTCTGCCAACAACTAGCACTTCACCTAACCCTACCCCGAGCACTACCCCTCGCCCTAGGCCTACGCCTAGCACTACCTCTGGTCCTACCCCTACCCCTGGCCCTACAGCTCCCCCTACCCATAGGCCCACCCCCATCCCTACCCCTAGCCACAACTCCAACTCCTGGCCCAAAGCCTACTCCGAGGTTTACCCCGACACCCACCCTTTGCCCTATGCCTACCCCAGTGCTACGCCTACCGCTCCCACTAGCCCTAGCTCGGGCCCTAGACCAACGCCCAGTGCACCCTCTAGTCCGAGGCCTACCACTTGCCCGACGCCGACCAGTACACCTTGCCCTACCTTTAGCCATAGCACTAACCCGTGTCCTACGAAATCACCCTGGACGCACCATTAGCCACACCCTAATCATGCCCCACATCTGTTCGGAGTCCTAGGACTACCCGGAGCCCTCCCGTGACACGTACCCCTAGCCCTTGGCCATCCCCTACTACTACCACTAGTCCTAGGCCTATCATGAGCCCTAACCCTAACACTGCCCGTGGGCCTCTGCCAACCACTAGCCCTTCACCTAACCCTACCCCGAGCACTACCCCTCGCCCTAGGCCTAGGCCTAGCACTACCTCTGGTCCTACCGCTACCCCTGGCCCTACAGCTCCCCCTACCCATGGGACCACCACCATCCCTACCCCTAGCCACAACTCCAACTCCTGGGCCAAAGCCTACTCCGAGGTTTACCCTGACACCCACCCCTTGCCCTATGCCTACCCCAGCGCTACGCCTATCGCTCCCACTAGCCCTACCTCGGGCCCTAGACCAACGCCCAGTGCTCATCTAGTCTGAGGCCTACCACTTACCCGAGGCCGACCAGTACACCTTGCCCTTGTTAGGTTTAGGGTTAGGATTAGGGTTAGGGTTACGGTTAGGATTAGGGTTTAGGGTTAGGGTTAGGGTTAGGGTTGGTGTTAGGGTTAGGGTTAGGTTTAGGGTTAGGGTTAGGGTTGGTGTTAGGTTTAGGGTTAGGGTCAGGGTTAGGGTTAGGGTTAGGGTTGGTGTTAGGGTTAGGGTTAGGGTTAGGGTTAGGGTTAGGATTAGGGTTAGGGTTGGTGTTAGGGTTAGGGTTAGGGTTAGGGTTAGGGTTGGTGTTAGGTATAGTGTTAGGGTTAGGGTTAGGGTTAGGGTTGGTGTTAGGGTTAGGGTTAGGGTAATGGTTAGTGTTAGGGTTAGGGTTAGGGTTAGGGTTAGGATTAGGGTTAGGGTTGGTGTTAGGGTTAGGGTTAGGGTTCGGGTTAGGGTTGGAGTTAGGTATAGGGTTAGGGTTATGGTTAGGGTTGGTGTTAGGTTTAGGGTTACGGTTAGGGTTAGGGTTAGGGTTGGTGTTAGGGTTAGGGTTAGGGTTAGGGTTAGGGTTAGGGTTGGTGTTAGGTTTAGGGTTAGGGTTAGGGTTAGGGTTAGGGTTAGGTTTAGGGTTTAGGGTTAGGGTTAGGGTTAGGGTTGGTGTTAGGATTAGGGTTTGGGTTAGGGTTAGGGTTGGTGTTAGGTTTAGGGTTAGGGTTAGGGTTAGGGTTAGGGTTAGGGTTGGTGTTAGGGTTAGGGTTAGGGTAGGGTTAGGGTTAGGGTTAGGTTTAGGGTTTAGGGTTAGGGTTAGGGTTAGGGTTGGTGTTAGGGTTAGGGTTTGGGTTAGGGTTAGGGTTGGTGTTAGGTTTAGGTTTAGGGTTAGGGTTAGGGTTAGGGTTGGTGTTAGGGTTAGGGTTAGTGTTAGGATTAGGGTTAGGTTTACGGTTAGGTTACCCTGAGCACTACCCCTCGCCCTAGGCTAACACCTAGCACTACCTCTGGTCCTACCGCTTCCCCTGGCCTTACAGCTCCCCCTACTTATAGGCCCACCCCCATCCCTAACCCTAGCCACAGCTCCAACTCCTGGCACTAGGCCTACTCAGAGGTTTACCCCGACACACACCCCTTGCCCTATGCCTACCCCAGCGCTATGCCTACCGCTCCCACTAGCCCAGGCTCGGGCCCTAGACCAACGCCCATGGCTCCCTCTAGTCCGAGGCCTAGACTTGCCCGTCGCTGACCAGTACACCTTGCCCTTGTTAGGGTTAGGGTTAGGGTTAGGGTTGGTGTTAGGTTTAGGGTTAGGGTTAGGGTTAGGGTTAGGGTTGGTGTTAGGGTTAGGGTTAGGGTTAGGGTTAGGGTTGGTGTTAGGTTTAGGGTTAGGGTTAGGGTTAGGGTTAGGGTTAGGGTTAGGGTTAGGTTTAGGGTTTAGGGTTAGGGGTAGGGTTAGGGTTGGTGTTAGGGTTAGGGTTTGGGTTAGGGTTAGGGTTGGTGTTAGATTTAGGGTTAGGGTTAGGGTTAGGGTTAGGGTTAGGTTTGGTGTTAGGGTTAGGGTTAGTGTTAGGATTAGGGTTAGGTTTACGGTTAGGTTACCCCGAGCACTACCCCTCGCCCTAGGCCTACGCCTAGCACTACCTTGGTCCTACCCCTACCCCTGGCCCTACAGCTCCCCCTACCCATAGGCCCACCGCCATCCCTATCCCTAGCCACAGCTCCCACGCCTGGTCCTAGGCCTACTCCGTGGTTTACCCCGACACCCACCCCTTGCCCTTTGCCTACCCCAGCGCTATGCCTACCGCTCCCACTAGCCCTACCTCGGGCCCTAGACCAACGCCCAGTGCTCCCTCTAGTCCGAGGCCTACCACTTTCCCGACGCCGACCAGTACACCTTGGCCTACCTTTAGCCATAGCACTAACCCGTGTCCTACGAAATCACCCTGGACCCACCCTTACCACACCCTAATCCAGCCCTACAACCGTTTTGAGTCCTAGGACTACCCGCAGCCCTCCCGTGACACCTACCCCTAGCCCTCGGCCAACCCCTACCACTACCACTAGTCCTAGGCCTAACATGAGCCCTAAGACTAACACTGCCCGTGGGCATCAGCCAACCACAAGCCCTTCACCTAACCCTACACAGAGCACTACCCCTCGCCCTAGACTAACGCCTAGCACTACCTCTGGTCCTACCGCTTCCCCTGGCCCTACAGCTCCCCCCACTTATAGGCCTACCCCAATCCCTACCCCTAGCCACAGCTCCAACTCCTGGCGCTAGGCCTACTCAGAGGTTTACCCCGACACACACCCCTTGCCCTATGCCTACCCCAGCGCTATGCCTACCGCTCCCACTAGCCCAGGCTCGGGCCCTAGACCAACGCCCATGGCTCCCTCTAGTCCGAGGCCTAGACTTGACCGTCGCTGACCAGTACACCTTGCCCTTGTTAGGGTTAGGGTTAGGGTTAGGGTTAGGGTTGGTGTTAGGTTTAGGGTTAGGATTAGGGTTAGGGTTAGGGTTAGGGTTGCTGTTAGGGTTAGGGTTAGTGTTAGGGTTAGGGTTAGGGTTGGTGTTAGGTTTAGGGTTAGGGTTAGGGTTAGGGTTAGGGTTAGGTTTAGGGTTTAGGGTTAGGGTTAGGGTTAGGGTTGGTGTTAGGGTTAGGGTATGGGTTAGGGTTAGGGTTGGTGTTGGGTTTAGGTTTAGGGTTAGGGTTAGGGTTAGGGTTGGTGTTAGGGTTAGGGTTAGTGTTAGGATTAGGGTTAGGTTTACGGTTAGGTTACCCTGAGCACTACCCCTCGCCCTAGGCCTACGCCTAGCACTACCTCTGGTCCTACCCCTACCCCTGGCCATACAGCTCTCCCTACCCATAGGGCCATTGCCATCCCTATCCCTAGACACAGCTCCCACTCCTGGTCCTAGGCCTACCCCGTGGTTTACCCCGACACCCACCCCTTGCCCTTTGCCTACCCCAGCGCTATGTTTACCGCACCCACTAGCCCTACCTCAGGCCCTAGACCAACGCCCAGTGCTCACTCTAGTCCGAAGCCTAGCACTTGCCCGTCGCCGACCAGTACACCTTGCCTACCGATAGCCGGAGCACTAACTCGTGTCCTACGAAATCACCCTGGACGCACCATTAGCCACACCCTAATCATGACCCACATCCGATCGGAGTCCTAGACTACCCGGAGCCCTCCCGTGACACCTACCCCTAGTCCTCGGCCATCCTTTACTACTACCACTAGTCCTAGGCCTAACATGAGCCCTAACCGTAACACTGCCCGTGGGCCTCTGCCAACAACTAGCACTTCACCTAACCCTACCCCGAGCACTACCCCTCGCCCTAGGCCTACGCCTAGCACTACCTCTGGTCCTACCCCTACCCCTGGCCCTACAGCTCCCCCTACCCATAGGCCCACCCCCATCCCTACCCCTAGCCACAACTCCAACTCCTGGCCCAAAGCCTACTCCGAGGTTTACCCCGACACCCACCCTTTGCCCTATGCCTACCCCAGTGCTACGCCTACCGCTCCCACTAGCCCTAGCTCGGGCCCTAGACCAACGCCCAGTGCACCCTCTAGTCCGAGGCCTACCACTTGCCCGACGCCGACCAGTACACCTTGCCCTACCTTTAGCCATAGCACTAACCCGTGTCCTACGAAATCACCCTGGACCCACCCTTACCACACCCTAATACAGCCCTACACCTGTTCCGAGTTCTAGGACTACCCGGAGCCATTTCGTGACACCTACCCCTAGTCCTCGGCCAACCCCTACCACTACCACTAGTCCTAGGCTTAACATGAGCCCTAACCCTAACACTGCCCGTGGGCCTCTGCCAAACACTAGCCCTTCAACTAACCCTACCCCGAGCACTACCCCTCGCTTTAGGCCTACGCCCAGCACTAACCCTTGTCCTACCACTACCCCTGGCCCTACAGCTCCCTCTACCCATAGGCCCACCCCCAACACTACCACTAGCCACAGCTCCCAATCCTGGCCCTAGGCCTACTCCGAGGTTTACCTCGACACCCACCCCTTGCCTTATGCCTACCCCAGCGCTACGCCTACCTCTCTCACTAGCCCTAGCTCGGGCCCTAGACCAATGCCCATGGCTCCTTCTAGTCCGAGGCCTAGAACTTGCCTGTCGCTGACCAGTACACCTTGCCCTTGTTAGGGTTAGGGTTAGGGTTAGGGTTAGGGTTAGGATTAGGGTTTAGGGTTAGGGTTAGGGTTAGGGTTGGTGTTAGGGTTAGGGGTAGGGTTAGGGTTATGATTAGTGTTAGGGTTGGTGTTAGGGTTAGGGTTAGGGTTAGGGTTGGTGTTAGGGTTAGGGTTAGGTTTAGGGTTGAGGTTGGTGTTAGGTATAGGGTTAGGGTTAGGGTTAGTGTTAGGGTTAGGGTTGGTGTTAGGGTTAGGGTTAGGGTTAGGGTTAGTGTTATGGTTAGGGTTAGGGTTAGGGTTAGGATTAGGAATGGGGTTGGTGTTAGGGTTAGGGTTATGGTTAGGGTTAGGGTTCGTGTTAGGCATAGGGTTAGGGTTAGGGTTAGGGTTAGGGTTAGGGTTGGTGTTAGGGTTAGGGTTAGGGTTAGGGTTGGCGTTAGGGTTAGGGTTCGTGTTAGGCATAGGGTTAGGGTTAGGGTTAGGGTTACAGTTAGGGTTGGTGTTAGGGTTAGGGTTAGGGATAGGGTTAGGATTAGAGTTAGGGTTGGTGTTAGGGTTAGGGTTAGGGTTAGGGTTGGTGTTAGGGTTAGAGTTAGGGTTAGGGTTAGGGTTGGTGTTAGGTATAGGGTTAGGGTTTGGGTTAGGGTTAGGGTTAGGGTTGGTGTTAGGGTTAGGGTTAGGGTTAGGGTTAGTGTTAGGGTTAGGGTTAGGGTTAGGGTTAGGATTAGGGTTAGGGTTGGTGTTAGGGTTAGTGTTAGGGTTAGGGTTAGGGTTCGTGTTAGGCATAGGGTTAGGGTTAGGGTTAGGGTTAGGGTTAGGGTTGGTGTTAGGGTTAGGGTTAGGGTTAGGGTTGGTGTTAGTGTTAGGGTTAGGGTTAGGATTAGGGTTAGGGTTGGTGTTAGGGTTAGGGTTAGGGTTAGGGTTAGGGTTGGTGTTAGGGTTAGGGTTAGGGTTAGGGTTAGGGTTAGGGTTAGGGTTGGTGTTAGGTATAGGGTTAGGGTTAGGGTTAGGGTTAGTGTTAGGGTTGGTGTTAGGGTTAGAATTAGGGTTAGGATTAGTGTTAGGGTTAGGGTTAGGGTTAGGGTTAGGTTACCCCGAGCACTATCCCTCGCCCTAGGCCTACGCCTAGCAATACCTCTGGTCCTACCCCTACCCCTGGCCCTACAGCTCCCCCTACTTATAGGCCCACCCCCATTCCTACCTCTAGCCACAACTCCAACCTCTGGCACAAAGCCTACTCCGAGGTTTACCCCGACACCCACCCCTTGCCCTATGCCTACCCCAGTGCTACGCCTACCGCTCCCACTAGCCCTAGCTCGGGCCCTAGTCCAACGCCCAGTGCTCACTCTAGTCCGAAGCCTAGCACTTGCCCGTCTCCGACCAGTACACCTTGCCTACCAATAGCCAGAACACTAACCCGTGTCCTACGAAATCACCCTGGACCCACCCTTACCACACCCTAATACAGCCCTACACCTGTTCCGAGTACTAGGACTACCCGGAGCCATTTCCTGACACCTACCCCTAGTCCTCGGCCAACCCCTACCACTACCACTAGTCCTAGGCTTAACATGAGCCCTAACCCTAACACTGCCCGTGGACCTCTGCCAAACACTAGCCCTTCAACTAACCCTACCCCGAGCACTACCCCTCGCCCTAGGCCTACGCCTAGCACTACCTCTGGTCCAACAACTACCCCTGGCCCTACAGCTCCCCCTACCCATAGGCCCACCCCCAAACCTACCACTAGCCACAGCTCCCACTCCTGGCCCTAGGCCTACTCCGAGGTTTACCTCGACACCCACCCCTTGCCCTATGCCTACCCCAGCGCTACGCCTACCGCTCTCACTAGCCCTAGCTCGGGCCCTAGACCAACGCCCATGGCTCCCTCTAGTCCGAGGCCTAGAACTTGCCCGTCGCTGACCAGTACACCTTGCCCTTGTTAGGGTTAGCCTTAGGGTTAGGGTTAGGGTTAGGATTAGGGTTTAGGGTTAGGGTTAGGTTTAGGGTTAGGGTTGGTGTTAGGTTTAGGGTTAGGGTTAGGGTTAGGGTTAGGGTTAGGGTTGGTGTTAGGGTTAGGGTTAGGTTTAGGGTTAGGGTTAGGGTTAGGATTAGGGTTGGGGTTGGTGTTAGGGTTAGGGTTAGGGTTAGGGTTAGGGTTGGTGTTAGGGTTAGGTTTAGGGTTAGGGTTTGTGTTAGGTATAGGGTTAGGGTTAGGGTTAGGATTAGGGTTAGGGTTTGGATTAGGGTTTAGGGTTAGGGTTAGGGTTAGGGTTGGTGTTAGGGTTAGGGTTAGGTTTAGGGTTGAGGTTGGTGTTAGGTATAGGGTTAAGGTTAGGGTTAGTGTTAGGGTTAGGGTTGGTGTTAGGGTTAGGGTTAGGGTTAGGGTTAGTGTTAGGGTTAGGGTTAGGGTTAGGGTTAGGATTAGGGATGGGGTTGGTGTTAGGGTTAGGGTTAGGGTTAGGGTTAGGGTTAGGATTAGGGTTAGGGTTGGTGTTAGGGTTAGGGTTAGGGTTCGGGTTAGGGTTGGAGTTAGGTATAGGGTTAGGGTTATGGTTAGGGTTGGTGTTAGGGTTAGGGTTAGGGTTAGGGTTAGTGTTGGTGTTAGGGTAGGGTTAGGGTTAGGATTAGGGTTAGGGTTGGTGTTAGGGTTAGCGTTAGGGTTAGAGTTAGGGTTGGTGTTAGGGTTAGGGTTAGGGTTAGGGTTACGGTTAGGGTTAGGGTTGGTGTTAGGGTTAGGGTTAGGGTTAGGGTTAGGGTTGGTGTTAGGTATAGGGTTAGGGTTAGGGTTGGTGTTAGGGTTAGGGTTAGGGTTAGGGTTGGTGTTAGGGTTAGGGTTAGTTTACCCCGAGCACTACCCCTCGCCCTAGGCCTACGCCTAGCACTACCTCTGGTCCTACACCTACCCCTGTCCCTACAGCTCCCCCTACCCATAGGCCCACCCCCATCCCTATTCCTAGCCACAGCTCCCACTCCTGGTCCTAGGCCTACTCCGAGGTTTAACCCGACACCCACCCCTTGCCCTTTGCCTACCCCAGCGCTACGCCTACCGCTCCCACTAGCCTACCTCGGGCCCTAGACCAACGCCCAGTGCTCACTCTAGTCCGAAGTCTAGCACTTGCCCGTCGCCAACCAGTACACCTTGCCCTACCGATAGCCAGAGCACTAACCCGTGTCCTACGAAATCATTCTGGACCCACCATTAGCCACACCCTAATCCAGCCCTACATTCGTTCGGAGTCCTAGGACTACCCGGAGCCCTCCCGTGACAGTTACCCCTAGACCTCGCCCATCCCCTACCACTACCACTAGTCCTAGGCCTAACATGAGCCCTAACCCTAACACTGCCCGTGGGCCTCTGCCAACCACTAGCCCTTCACCTAACCCTACCCCGAGCCCTACCCCTCGCCCTAGGCTTACGCGTAGCACTACCTCTGGTCCTACCCCT
>NW_027669481.1:192500-245000 GCF_964194185.1 Rhinolophus hipposideros | reverse complement strand
ACTCCAACCTCTGGCCCAAAGCCTACTCCGAGGTTTACCCCGACACCCACCCCTTGCCCTATGCCTACTCCAGTGCTACGCCTACCGCTCCCACTAGCCCTAGCTCGGGCCCTAGTCCACCCCCAGTGCTCACTCTAGTCCGAAGCCTAGCACTTGCCCATCTCCGACCAGTACACCTTGCCTACCAATAGCCAGAACACTAACCCGTGTCCTACGAAATCACCCTGGACCCACCCTTACCACACCCTAATCCAGCCCTACACCCGTTCCGAGTCCTAAGACTAAACGTAGCCCTCCCGTGACACCTACCCCTAGCCCTCGGCCAACCCCTACCACTACTACTAGTCCTAGGCCTAACATGAGCCCTAACCCTAACACTGCCGTGGGCCTCTGCCAACCACTAGCCCTTCACCTAACCCTACCCCGAGCACTACCCCTCGCCCTAGGCTTACGCCTAGCACTACCTATGGTCCTACCCCTACCCCTGGTTCTACAGCTCCCCCTACTTATAGGCCCACCCCAATCCCTACCCCAGCCACAGCTCCCACTCCTGGCCCTAGGCCTACTCCGAGGTTTACCTCGACACCCACCCCTTGCTCTATGCCTACCACAGCGCTACGCCTACCGCTCTCACTAGCCCTAGCTCGGGCCCTAGACCAACGCCCATGGCTCCCTCTAGTCCGAGGCCTAGAACTTGCCCGTCGCTGACCAGTACACCTTGCCCTTGTTAGGGTTAGGGTTAGGGTTAGGGTTAGGGTTAGGTTTAGGGTTAGGTTTAGGATTAGGGTTTAGGGTTAGGGTTAGGGTTAGGTTTGGTGTTAGGGTTAGGGTTAGGGTTAGGGTTAGGGTTGGTGTTAGGTTTAGGGTTAGGGTTAGGGTTAGGGTTAGGGTTGGTGTTAGGGTTAGGGTTAGGGTTAGGGTTAGGGTTAGGGTTAGGGTTAGGGTTAGGATTAGGGTTAGGGTTGGTGTTAGGGTTAGGGTTAGGGTTAGGGTTAGTGTTAGGGTTGGTGTTAGGGTTAGGGTAAGGGTTAGGGTTGGTGTTAGGTATAGGGTTAGGGTTAGGTTTAGGGTTAGGGTTAGGGTTGGTGTTAGGGTTAGGTTTAGGGTTAGGGTTAGTGTTAGGTTTAGGGTTAGGGTTAGGGTTAGGGTTAGGATTAGGGTTAGGGTTGGTGTTAGGGTTAGGGTTAGGGTTAGGGTAAGTGTTGGTGTTAGGCATAGGGTTAGGGTTAGGGTTAGGGTTAGGGTTAGGGTTGGTGTTAGGTTTAGGGTTAGGGTTAGGGTTAGGGTTGGTGTTAGGGTTAGGGTTAGGGTTGGGATTAGGGTTAGGGTTGGTGTTAGGGTTAGGGTTAGGGTTAGGGTTAGGGTTGGTGTTAGGGTTAGGGTTAGGGTTAGAGTTAGGGTTAGGGTTAGGGTTAGGGTTGGTGTTAGGGTTAGGGTTAGGGTTAGGGTTAGGGTTGGTGTTAGGGTTAGTGTTTGGTTTAGGGTTAGGGTTGGTGTTAGGTTTAGGGTTAGGGTTAGGGTTAGGGTTAGGGTTGGTGTTAGGGATAGGGTTAGGGTTATGGTTCGTGTTAGGCATAGGGTTAGGGTTAGGGTTAGGTTTATGGTTAGGGTTGGTGTTAGGGTTAGGGTTCGGGTTAGGGTTGGTGTTAGGGTTAGGGTTAGGGTTAGGATTAGGGTTAGGGTTGGTGTTAGGGTTAGGGTTAGGGTTAGGGTTAGGGTTGGTGTTAGGGTTAGTGTTAGGGTTAGGGTTAGGGTTGGTGTTAGGGTTAGGTTTAGGGTTAGGGTTAGGGTTAGGGTTGGTGTTAGGGTTAGGGTTAGGGTTAGGGTTAGGGTTGGTGTTAGGTATAGGGTTAGGGTTAGGTTTAGGGTTGGTGTTAGGGTTAGGGTTAGGGTTAGGGTAGTGTTAGGGTTAGGGTTAGGGTTAGGGTTAGGTTACCCCGAGCACTACCCCTCGCCCTAGGCCTACGCCTAGCACTACCTCTGGTCCTACCTCTACCCCTGTCCCTGCAGCTCCCCCTACCCATAGGCCCACCCCCATCCCTACCCCTAGCCACAGGTCCCACTCCTGGTCCTAGGCCTACTCCGAGGTTAACCCGGACACCCACCCCTTGCCCTTTGCCTACCCCAGCGCTACGCCTACCTCTCCCACTAGCCCTACCTCGGGCCCTAGACCAACGCCCATGGCTCCTTCTAGTCCGAGGCCTAGAACTTGCCCGTCGCTGACCAGTACACCTTGCCCTTGTTAGGGTTAGGGTTAGGGTTAGCGGTAGGGTTAGGGTTAGGATTAGGGTTTAGGGTTAGGGTTAGGGTTAGGATTGGTGTTAGGGTTAGGTTTAGGGTTAGGGTTAGGGTTGGTGTTAGGTTTAGGGTTAGGGTTAGGGTTAGGGTTACGGTTAGGGTAGGGTTAGGGTTAGGGTTAGGGTTAGGGTTAGGGTTAGGGTTGGTGTTAGGGTTAGGGTTAGGTTTGGGTTAGTGTTAGGGTTAGGGTTAGGGTTAGGGTTAGGATTAGGGTTAGGGTTGGTGTTAGGGTTAGGGTTAGGTTTAGGTTTAGGGTTCGTGTTAGGCATAGGGTTAGGGTTAGTGTTAGGGTTAGTGTTGGTGTTAGGGTTAGGGTTAGGGTTAGGGTTAGGGTTGGTGTTAGGGTTAGGGTTAGGGTTAGGATTAGGGTTAGTGTTGGTGTTAGGGATAGGGTTAGGGTTAGGGTTGGTGTTAGGGTTAGGGTTAGGGTTAGGATTAGGGTTAGGGTTAGGGTTAGGATTAGGTTTAGGGTTGGTGTTAGTGTTAGGGTTAGGGTTAGGGTTAGGGTTCGTGTTAGGCATAGGGTGAGGGTTAGGGTTAGGGTTAGGGTTAGGGTTGGTGTTAGGGTTAGGGTTAGGGTTAGGGTTGGTGTTAGGGTTAGGGTTAGCGTTAGGATTAGGGTTAGGGTTGGTGTTAGGGTTAGGGTTAGGGTTAGGGTTAGGGTTGGTGTTAGGGTTAGGGTTAGGGTTAGGTTTAGGGTTAGTGTTAGGGTTGGTGTTAGGGTTAGGGTTAGGGTTAGGATTAGTGTTAGGGTTAGGGTTAGGGTTAGGGTTAGGGTTAGGTTACCCCGAGCACTACCCCTCGCCCTAGGCCTACGCCTAGCACTACCTCTGGTCCTACCCCTACCCCTGTCCCTACAGCTCCCCCTACCCATAGGCCCACCCCCATCCCTACCCCTAGCCACAGCTCCCACTCCTGGTCCTAGGCCTACTCCGAGGTTTACCCCGACACCCACCCCTTGCCCTATGCCTACCCCAGTGCTACGCCTACCGCTCCCACTAGCCCTAGCTCGGGCCCTAGTCCAACGCCCAGTGCTCACTCTAGTCTGAAGCCTAGCACTTGCCCGTCTCCGACCAGTACACCTTGCCTACCAATAGCCAGAACACTAACCCGTGTCCTACGAAATCACCCTGGACCCACACTTACCACACCCTAATCCAGCCCTACACCCGTTCCGAGTCCTAGGACTACTCGGAGCCCTCCCGTGACACCTACCCCTAGCCCTCGGCCAACCCCTACCACTACCACTAGTCCTAGGCCTAACATGAGCCCTAACCCTAACACTGCCCGTGGGCCTCTGCCAACCACTAGCCCTTCACCTAACCCTACCCCGAGCACTACCCCTCGCCCTAGGCTTACGCCTAGCACTACCTCTGGTCCTACCCCTACCCCTGGTTCTACAGCTCCCCCTACTTATAGGCCCACCCGCATCCCTACCCCTAGCCACAGCTCCCACTCCTGGCCCTAGGCCTACTCCGAGGTTTACCTCGACACCCACCCCTTGCTCTATGCCTACCCCAGCGCTACGCCTACCGCTCTCACTAGCCCTAGCTCGGGCCCTAGACCAACGCCCATGGCTCCCTCTAGTCCGAGGCCTAGAACTTGCCCGTCGCTGACCAGTACACCTTGCCCTTGTTAGGGTTAGGGTTAGGGTTAGGGTTAGGGTTAGGGTGAGGTTTAGATTAGGGTTTAGGGTTAGGGTTAGGGTTAGGTTTGGTGTTAGGGTTAGGGTTAGGGTTAGGGTTTGGGTTGGTGTTAGGTTTAGGGTTAGGGTTAGGGTTAGTGTTAGGGTTAGGGTTGGTGTTAGGGTTAGGGTTAGGGTTAGGGTTAGGATTAGGGTTAGGGTTGGTGTTAGGGTTAGGGTTAGGGTTAGGGTTACGGTTAGGGTTGTTGTTAGGGTTAGGGTTAGGGTTAGGGTTAGAGTTGGTGTTAGGTATAGGGTTAGTGTTAGGGTTAGGGTTAGGGTTAGGGTTGGTGTTAGGGTAGGGTTAGGGTTAGGGTTAGTGTTAGGGTTAGGGTTAGGATTAGGGTTAGGATTAGGGTTAGGGTTGGTGTTAGGGTTAGGGTTAGGGTTAGGGTTAGGGTTAGTGTTGGTGTTAGGCATAGGGTTAGGGTTAGGGTTAGGGTTGGTGTTAGGTTTAGGGTTAGGTTTAGGGTTAGGGTTAGGGTTAGGGTTGGTGTTAGGGTTAGGGTTAGGGTTAGGGTTGGTGTTAGGGTTAGGGTTAGGGTTAGGGTTATGGTTAGGTTTAGGATTAGGGTTTAGGGTTAGGGTTAGGGTTAGGTTTGGTGTTAGGGTTAGGGTTAGGGTTAGGGTTAGGGTTGGTGTTAGGTTTAGGGTTAGGGTTAGGGTTAGGGTTAGGGTTAGGGTTCGTGTTAGGGTTAGGGTTAGGGTTAGGGTTAGGGTTAGGGTTAGGGTTAGGGTTAGGATTAGGGTTAGGGTTGGTGTTAGGGTTAGGGTTAGGGTTAGGGTTAGTGTTAGGGTTGGTGTTAGGGTTAGGGTTAGGGTTAGGGTTAGGGTTGGTGTTAGGTATAGGGTTAGGGTTAGTGTTAGGGTTAGGGTTGGTGTTAGGGTTAGGGTTAGGGTTAGGGTTAGGGTTGGTGTTAGGGTTAGTGTTTGGGTTAGGGTTAGGGTTGGTGTTAGGTTTAGGGTTAGGGTTAGGGTTAGGGTTAGGGTTGGTGTTAGGGTTAGGGTTAGGGTTATGGTTCGTGTTAGGCATAGGGTTAGGGGTAGGGTTAGGTTTAGGGTTAGGGTTGGTGTTAGGGTTAGGGTTAGGGTTAGGGTTGGTGTTAGGGTTAGGGTTAGGGTTAGGATTAGGGTTAGGGTTGGTGTTAGGGTTAGGGTTAGGGTTAGGGTTAGGGTTGGTGTTAGGGTTAGGGTTAGGGTTAGGGTTAGGGTTGGTGTTAGGGTTAGGGTTAGGGTTAGGGTTAGGGTTGGTGTTAGGTATAGGGTTAGGGTTAGGGTTAGGGTTGGTGTTAGGGTTAGGGTTAGGGTTAGGGTAGTGTTAGGGTTAGGGTTAGGGTTAGGGTTAGGTTACCCCGAGCACTACCCCTCGCCCTAGGCCTACGCCTAGCACTACCTCTGGTCCTACCCCTACCCCTGTCCCTGCAGCTCCCCCTACCCATAGGCCCACCCCCATCCCTACCCCTAGCCACAGGTCCCACTCCTGCTCCTAGGCCTACTCCGAGGTTTACCCCGACACCCACCCCTTGCCCTTTGCCTACCCCAGCGGTACGCCTACCTCTCCCCCTAGCCCTACCTCGGGCCATAGACCAACGCCCATGGCTCCTTCTAGTCCGAGGCCTAGAACTTGCCCGTCGCTGACCAGTACACCTTGCCCTTGTTAGGGTTAGGGTTAGGGTTAGGGGTAGGGTTAGGGTTAGGATTAGGGTTTAGGGTTAGGGTTAGGGTTAGGGTTGGTGTTAGGGTTAGGTTTAGGGTTAGGGTTAGGGTTGGTGTTAGGTTTAGGGTTAGGGTTAGGGTTAGGGTTACGGTTAGGGTAGGGGTAGGTTTAGGGTTAGGGTTAGGGTTGGTTTTAGGTATAGGGTTAGGGTTAGGGTTAGGGTTAGGGTTAGGGTTGGTGTTAGGGTTAGGGTTAGGGTTGGGTTAGTGTTAGGGTTAGGGTTAGGATTAGGGTTAGGATTAGGTTTAGGGTTGGTGTTAGGGTTAGGGTTAGGTTTAGGTTTAGGGTTCGTGTTAGGCATAGGGTTAGGGTTAGTGTTAGGGTTAGTGTTGGTGTTAGGGTTAGGGTTAGGGTTAGGGTTAGGGTTGGTGTTAGGGTTAGGGTTAGGGTTAGGATTAGGGTTAGTGTTGGTGTTAGGGATAGGGTTAGGGTTAGGGTTGGTGTTAGGGTTAGGGTTAGGGTTAGGATTAGGGTTAGGGTTAGGGTTAGGATTAGGGTTAGGGTTGGTTTTAGTGTTAGGGTTAGGGTTAGGGTTAGGGTTCGTGTTAGGCATAGGGTGAGGGTTAGGGTTAGGGTTAAGGTTAGGGTTGGTGTTAGGGTTAGGGTTAGGGTTAGGGTTGGTGTTAGGGTTAGGGTTAGCGTTAGGATTAGGGTTAGGGTTGGTGTTAGGGTTAGGGATAGGGTTAGGGTTAGGGTTGGTGTTAGGGTTAGGGTTAGGGTTAGGTTTAGGGTTAGTGTTAGGGTTGGTGTTAGGGTTAGGGTTAGGGTTAGGATTAGTGTTAGGGTTAGGGTTAGGGTTAGGGTTATGTTACCCCGAGCACTACCCCTCGCCCTAGGCCTACGCCTAGCACTACCTCTGGTCCAACCCCTACCCCTGTCCCTACAGCTCCCCCTACCCATAGGCCCACCCCCATCCCTACCCCTAGCCACAGCTCCCACTCCTGGTCCTAGGCCTACTCCGAGGTTTACCCCGACACCCACCCCTTGCTCTTTGCCTACCATAGCGCTACGCCTACCGCACCCACTAGCCCTACCTCGGGCCCTAGACCAACGCCCAGTGCTCACTCTAATCCGAAGCCTAGCACTTGCCCGTCGCCAACCGGTACACCTTGCCCTACCGATAGCCAGAGCACTAACCCGTGTCCTACGAAATCACCCTGGACCCACCATTAGCCACACCCTAATCCAGCCCTACAACCGTTCGGAGTCTTAGGACTACCCGGAGCCCTCCCGTGACAGTTACCCCTAGCCCTCGGCCATCTCCTACCACTACCACTAGTCCTAGGCCTAACATGAGCCCTAAATCTAACACTGCCCTTGGGCCTCTGCCAACCACTAGCCCTTCACCTAACCCTACCCCGAGCACTACCCCTCGCCCTAGGCTTACGCCTAGCAGTACCTCTGGTACTACCCCTACCCTTGGCCCCACAGCTCCCCCTACTTATAGGCCCACCCCCATCCCTACCCCTAGACACAACTCCAAACTCTGGCCCAAAGCCTACTCCGAGGTTTACCCCGACACCCACCCCTTGCCCTATGCCTACCCCAGTGCTACGCCTACCGCTCCCACTAGCCCTAGCTCGGGCCCTAGTCCAACGCCCAGTGCTCACTCTAGTCTGAAGCCTAGCACTTGCCCGTCTCCGACCAGTACACGTTGCCTACCAATAGGCAGAACACTAACCCGTGTCCTACGAAATCACCCTGGACCCACACTTACCACACCCTAATCCAGCCCTACACCCGTTCCGAGTCCTAGGACTACTCAGAGCCCTCCCGTGACACCTACCCCTAGCCCTCGGCCAACCCCTACCACTACCACTAGTCCTAGGCCTAACATGAGCCCTAACCCTAACACTGCCCGTGGGCCTTGGCCAACCACTAGCCCTTCACCTAACCATACCCCGAGCACTACCCCTCGCCCTAGGCTTACGCCTAGCACTACCTCTGGTCCTACCCGTACCCCTGGTTCTACAGCTCCCCCTACTTATAGGCCCACCCGCATCCCTACCCCTAGCCACAGCTCCCACTCCTGGCCCTAGGCCTACTCCGAGGTTTACCTCGACACCCACCCCTTGCTCTATGCCTACCCCAGCGCTACGCCTACCGCTCTCACTAGCCCTAGCTCGGGCCCTAGACCAACGCCCATGGCTCCCTCTAGTCCGAGGCCTAGAACTTGCCCGTCGCTGACCAGTACACCTTGCCCTTGTTAGGGTTAGGGTTAGGGTTAGGGTTAGGGTTAGGGTTAGGGTTAGGGTGAGGTTTAGGATTAGGGTTTAGGGTTAGGGTTAGGGTTAGGTTTGGTGTTAGGGTTAGGGTTAGGGTTAGGGTTTGGGTTGGTGTTAGGTTTAGGGTTAGGGTTAGGGTTAGTGTTAGGGTTAGGGTTGGTGTTAGGGTTAGGGTTAGGGTTAGGGTTAGGGTTAGGATTAGGGTTAGGGTTGGTGTTAGTGTTAGGGTTAGGGTTAGGGTTACGGTTAGGGTTGGTGTTAGGGTTAGGGTTAGGGTTAGGGTTAGAGTTGGTGTTAGGTATAGGGTTAGTGTTAGGGTTAGGGTTAGGGTTAGGGTTGGTGTTAGGGTAGGGTTAGGGTTAGGGTTAGTGTTAGGGTTAGGGTTAGGATTAGGGTTAGGATTAGGGTTAGGGTTGGTGTTAGGGTTAGGGTTAGGGTTAGGGTTAGGGTTAGTGTTGGTGTTAGGCATAGGGTTAGGGTTAGGGTTAGGGTTGGTGTTAGGTTTAGGGTTAGGGTTAGGGTTAGGGTTAGGGTTAGGGTTGGTGTTAGGGTTAGGGTTAGGGTTAGGGTTAGGGTTAGTGTTAGGGTTAGGGTTAGGGTTAGGGTTAGGGTTAGGTTTAGGATTAGGTTTTAGGGTTAGGGTTAGGGTTAGGTTTGGTGTTAGGGTTAGGGTTAGGGTTAGGGTTAGGGTTGGTGTTAGGTTTAGGGTTAGGTTTAGGGTTAGGGTTAGGGTTAGGGTTCGTGTTAGGGTTAGGGTTAGGGTTAGGGTTAGGGTTAGGGTTAGGGTTAGGATTAGGGTTAGGGTTGGTGTTAGGGTTAGGGTTAGGGTTAGGGTTAGTGTTAGGGTTGGTGTTAAGGTTAGGGTTAGGGTTAGGGTTAGGGTTGGTGTTAGGTATAGGGTTAGGGTTAGGGTTAGGGTTAGGGTTAGGGTTGGTGTTAGGGTTAGGGTTAGGGTTAGGGATAGTGTTAGGGTTAGGGTTAGGGTTAGGATTAGGGTTAGGGTTGGTGTTAGGGTTAGGGTTAGGGTTAGGTTTAGGGTTGGTGTTAGGTATAGAGTTAGGGTTAGTGTTAGGGTTGGTGTTAGGGTTAGGGTTAGGGTAATGGTTAGTGTTAGGGTTAGGGTTAGGGTCAGGGTTAGGATTAGGGTTAGGGTTGGTGTTAGGGTTAGGGTTAGGGTTCGGGTTAGGGTTGGAGTTAGGTATAGGGTTAGGGTTATGTTTAGGGTTGGTGTTAGGGTTAGGGTTAGGGTTAGGGTTAGGGTTGGTGTTAGGGTTAGGTTTAGGATTAGGATTAGGGTTAGGGTTGGTGTTAGGGTTAGCGTTAGGGTTAGAGTTAGAGTTAGGGTTAGGGATAGGGTTGGTGTTAGGGTTAGGTTTAGGATTAGGATTAGGGTTAGGGTTGGTGTTAGGGTTAACGTTAGGGTTAGAGTTAGGGTTGGTGTTAGGTATAGGGTTAGGGTTAGGGTTGGTGTTAGGATTAGGGTTAGGGTTAGGGTTGGTGTTAGGGTTAGGGTTAGGTTACCCCGAGCACTACCCCTCACCCTAGAGCAACGCCCAGTGCTCACTCTAGTCCGAAGTCTAGCACTTGCCCGTCGCCAACCAGTACACCTTGCCCTACCGATAGCCAGAGCACTAACCCGTGTCCTACGAAATCACCCTGGACCCACCATTAGCCACACCCTAATCCAGCCCTACATCCGTTCGGAGTCCTAGGACTACCCGGAGCCCTCCCGTGACAGTTACCCCTAGACCTCGCCCATCCCCTACCACTACCACTAGTCCTAGGCCTAACATGAGCCCTAACCCTAACACTGCCCGTGGGCCTCTGCCAACCACTAGCCCTTCACCTAACCCTACCGCGAGCACTACCCCTCGCCCTAGGCTTACGCGTAGCACTACCTCTGGTCCTACCCCTACCCGTGGCCCTACAGCTCCCCCTATTTATAGGCCCACCCCCATCCCTACCCCTAGCCACAGCTGCCACTCTTGGCCCTAGGCCTACTCCGAGGTTTACCTCGACACCCACCCCTTGCCCTATGCCTACCCCAGCGTCACGCCTACCGCTCCCACTAGCCCTAGCTCGGGCCCTAGACCAACGCCCATGGCTCCCTCTAGTCCGAGGCCTAGAACTTACCCGTCGCTGACCAGTACACTTTGCCCTTGTTAGGGTTAGAATTAGGGTTAGGGTTAGGGTTAGGGTTAGGATTAGGGTTTAGGGTTAGGGTTAGGCTTAGGGTTGGTGTTAGGGTTAGGGTTAGGGTTAGGGTTAGGGTTGGTGTTAGGTTTAGGTTTAGGGTTAGGGTTAGGGTTAGGGTTAGGGTTGCTGTTAGGGTTAGGGTTGGTGTTAGGGTTAGGGTTAGGGTTAGGGTTGGTGTTAGGTATAGGGTTAGGGTTAGGGTTGGTGTTAGGGTTAGGGTTAGGGTTAGGGTTGGTGTTAGGGTTAGGGTTAGGTTACCCCGAGCACTACCACTCGCCCTAGGCCTACGCCTAGCACTACCTCTGGTCCTACACCTACCCCTGTCCCTACAGCTCCCCCTACGCATAGGCCCACCCCCATCCCTACCCCTAGCCACAGCTTTCACTCCTGGTCCTAGGCCTACTCCGAGGTTTAACCCGACGCCCACCCCTTGCCCTTTGCCTACCCCAGCGCTACGCCTACCGCTCCCACTAGCCTACCTCGGGCCCTAGACCAACGCCCAGTGCTCACTCTAGTCCGAAGTCTAGCACTTGCCCGTCGCCAACCAGTACACCTTGCCCTACCGATAGCCAGAGCACTAACCCGTGTCCTACGAAATCACCCTGGACCCACCATTAGCCACACCCTAATCAAGCCCTACATCCGTTCGGAGTCCTAGGACTACCCGGAGCCCTCCCGTGACAGTTACAACTAGACCTCGCCCATCCCCTACCACTACCACTAGTCCTAGGCCTAACATGAGCCCTAACCCTAACACTGCCCGTGGGCCTCTGCCAACCACTAGCCCTTCACCTAACCCTACCGCGAGCACTACCCCTCGCCCTAGGCTTACGCGTAGCACTACCTCTGGTCCTACCCCTACCCGTGGCCCTACAGCTCCCCCTATTTATAGGCCCACCCCCATCCCTACCCCTAGCCACAGCTCCCGCTCTTGGCCCTAGGCCTACTCCGAGGTTTACCTCGACACCCACCCCTTGCCCTATGCCTACCCCAGCGTCACGCCTACCGCTCCCACTAGCCCTAGCTCGGGCCCTAGACCAACGCCCATGGCTCTCTCTAGTCCGAGGCCTAGAACTTGCCCGTCGCTGACCAGTACACTTTGCCCTTTTTAGGGTTAGAATTAGGGTTAGGGTTAGGGTTAGGGTTAGGATTAGAATTTAGGGTTAGGTTAGGGTTAGGGTTGGTGTTAGGGTTAGGGTTAGGGTTAGGGTTAGGGTTGGTGTTAGGTTTAGGTTTAGGGTTAGGGTTAGGGTTAGGGTTAGGGTTGGTGTTAGGGTTAGGGTTAGGGTTAAGGTTAGGGTTAGGATTAGGGTTAGGGTTGGTGTTAGGTTTAGGGTTAGGGTTAGGGTTAGTGTTAGGGTTAGGGTTGATGTTAGGGTTAGGGTTAGGGTTAGGGTTAGGGTTAGGGTTAGTGTTAGGGTTAGGTTACCCCGAGCACTACCCCTCGCCCTAGGCCTACGCCTGGCACTACCTCTGGTCCTAACCCTACCCCTGGTCCTACAGCTCCCCCTACCCATAGGCCCACCCCCATCCCTACCCCTAGCCACAGCTCCCACTCCTGGTCCTAGGCCTACTCCGAGGTTTACCCCGACACACACCCCTTGCCCTTTGCCTACCACAGCGCTACGCCTACCGCTCCCACTAGCCCTACCTCAGTCCCTAGACCAACGCCCAGTGCTCACTCTAGTCCGAAGCCTAGCACTTGCCCGTCGCCGACCAGTACACCTTGCCTGCCGATAGCCAGAGCACTAACCCGTGTCCTACGAAATCACCCTGGACGCACCATTAGCCACACCCTAATCATGCCCCACATCTGTTCGGAGTCCTAGGACTACCCGGAGCCCTCCCGTGACACCTATCCCTAGCCCTCGGCCATCCCCTACTACTACCACTAGTCCTAGGGCTAACATGAGCCCTAACCCTAACACTGCCCGTGGGCCTCTGCCAACCACTAGCCCTTCACCTAACCCTACCCCGAGCACTACCCCTCGCCCTAGGCCTACGCCTAGCACTACCTCTGGGCCTACCGCTACCCCTGGCCCTACAGCTCCCCCTACCCATGGGCCCACCACCATCCCTACCCCTAGCCACAACTCCAACTCCTGGGCCAAAGCCTACTCCGAGGTTTACCCTGACACCCACCCCTTGCCCTATGCCTACCCCAGCGCTACGCCTATCGCTCCCACTAGCCCTAGCTCGGGCCCTAGACCAACGCCCAGTGCTCATCTAGTCTGAGGCCTACCACTTGCCCGAGGCCGACCAGTACACCTTGCCCTTGTTAGGTTTAGGTTTAGGATTAGGGTTAGGGTTACGGTTAGGATTAGGGTTTAGGGTTAGGGTTAGGGTTAGGGTTGGTGTTAGAGTTAGGGTTAGGTTTAGGGTTAGGTTTAGGGTTGGTGTTAGGTTTAGGGTTAGGGTCACGGTTAGGGTTAGGGTTAGGGTTGGTGTTAGGGTTAGGGTTAGGGTTAGGGTTAGGGTTAGGATTAGGGTTAGGGTTGGTGTTAGGGTTAGGGTTAGGGTTAGGGTTAGGGTTGGTGTTAGGTATAGTGTTAGGGTTAGGGTTAGGGTTAGGGTTGGTGTTAGGGTTAGGGTTAGGGTAATGGTTAGTGTTAGGGTTAGGGTTAGGGTTAGGGTTAGGATTAGGGTTAGGGTTGGTGTTAGGGTTAGGGTTAGGGTTCGGGTTAGGGTTGGAGTTAGGTATAGGGTTAGGGTTATGGTTAGGGTTGGTGTTAGGGTTAGGGTTAGGGTTAGGGTTAGGGTTGGTGTTAGGGTAGGGTTAGGGTTAGGATTAGGGTTAGGGTTGGTGTTAGGGTTAGCGTTAGGGTTAGAGTTAGGGTTGGTGTTAGGGTTAGGGTTAGGGTTAGGGTTAGGGTTACGGTTAGGGTTAGGGTTGGTGTTAGGGTTAGGGTTAGGGTTAGGTTTAGGGTTGGTGTTAGGTATAGGGTTAGGGTTAGGGTTGGTGTTAGGGTTAGGGTTAGGGTTAGGGTTGGTGTTAGGGTTAGGGTTAGGTTACCCCGAGCACTACCCCTCGCCCTAGGCCAACGCCTAGCACTACCTCTGGTCCTACACCTACCCCTGTCCCTACAGCTCCCCCTACCCATAGGCCCACCCCCATCCCTACCCCTAGCCACAGCTCCCACTCCTGGTCCTAGGCCTACTCCGAGGTTTAACCCGACACCTACCCCTTGCCCTTTGCCTACCCCAGCGCTACGCCTACCGCTCCCACTAGCCTACCTCGGGCCCTAGACCAACACCCAGTGCTCACTCTAGTCCGAAGTCTAGCACTTGCCCGTCGCCAACCAGTACACCTTGCCGTACCGATAGCCAGAGCACTAACCCGTGTCCTACGAAATCATTCTGGACCCACCATTAGCCAAACCCTAATCCAGCCCTACATCTGTTCGGAGTCCTAGGACTACCCGGAGCCCTCCCGTGACACCTACCCCTAGCCCTCGGCCATCCCCTACTACTACCACTAGTCCTAGGACTAACATGAGCCCTAACCCTAACACTGCCCGTGGGCCTCTGCCAACCACTAGCCCTTCACCTAACCCTACCCCGAGCACTACCCCTCGCCCTAGGCCTACGCCTAGCACTACCTCTGGTACTACCGCTACCCCTGGCCCTACAGCTCCCCCTACTCATGGGCCCACCCCCATCCCTACCCCTAGCCACAACTCCAACTCCTGGGCCAAAGCCTACTCCGAGGTTTACCTCGACACCCACCCCTTGCCCTATGCCTACCCCAGCGCTACGCCTACCGCTCCCACTAGCCCTAGCTCGGGCCCTAGACCAACGCCCATGGCTCCCTCTAGTCCGAGGCCTAGAACTTGCCCGTCGCTGACTAGTACACCTTGCCCTTGTTAGGGTTAGGGTTAGGGTTAGGGTTAGGTTTAGGGTTAGGGTTAGGGTTTAGGGTTAGGGATAGGGTTAGGGTTGGTGTTAGGGTTAGGGTTAGGGTTAGGGTTAGGGTTGGTGTTAGGTTTAGGTTTAGGGTTAGGGTTAGGGTTAGGGTTAGGGTTGGTGTTAGGGTTAGGGTTAGGGTTAAGGTTAGGGTTAGGATTAGGGTTAGGGTTGGTGTTAGGTTTAGGGTTAGGGTTAGGGTTAGTGTTAGGGTTAGGGTTGATGTTAGGGTTAGGGTTAGGGTTAGGGGTAGGGTTAGGGTTAGTGTTAGGTTTAGGTTACCCCGAGCACTACACCTCGCCCTAGGCCTACGCCTGGCACTACCTCTGGTCCTAACCCTACCCCTGGTCCTACAGCTCCCCCTACCCATAGGCCCACCCCCATCCCTACCCCTAGCCACAGCTCCCACTCCTGGTCCTAGGCCTACTCCGAGGTTTACCCCGACACACACCCCTTGCCCTTTGCCTACCACAGCGCTACGCCTACCGCTCCCACTAGCCCTACCTCAGTCCCTAGACCAACGCCCAGTGCTCACTCTAGTTCGAAGCCTAGCACTTGCCCGTCGCCGACCAGTACACCTTGCCTGCCGATAGCCAGAGCACTAACCCGTGTCCTACGAAATCACCCTGGACGCACCATTAGCCACACCCTAATCATGCCCCACATCTGTTCGGAGTCCTAGGACTACCCGGAGCCCTCCCGTGACACCTATCCCTAGCCCTCGGCCATCCCCTACTACTACCACTAGTCCTAGGCCTAACATGAGCCCTAACCCTAACACTGCCCGTGGGCCTCTGCCAACCACTAGCCCTTCACCTAACCCTACCCCGAGCACTACCCCTCGCCCTAGGCCTACGCCTAGCACTACCTCTGGTCCTACCGCTACCCCTGGCCCTACAGCTCCCCCTACCCATGGGCCCACCACCATCCCTACCCCTAGCCACAACTCCAACTCCTGGGCCAAAGCCTACTCCGAGGTTTACCCTGACACCCACCCCTTGCCCTATGCCTACCCCAGCGCTACGCCTATCGCTCCCACTAGCCCTAGCTCGGGCCCTAGACCAACGCCCAGTGCTCATCTAGTCTGAGGCCTACCACTTGCCCGAGGCCGACCAGTACACCTTGCCCTTGTTAGGTTTAGGTTTAGGATTAGGGTTAGGGTTACGGTTAGGATTAGGGTTTAGGGTTAGGGTTAGGGTTAGGGTTGGTGTTAGAGTTAGGGTTAGGTTTAGGGTTAGGTTTAGGGTTGGTGTTAGGTTTAGGGTTAGGGTCAGGGTTAGGGTTAGGGTTAGGGTTGGTGTTAGGGTTAGGGTTAGGGTTAGGGTTAGGGTTAGGATTAGGGTTAGGGTTGGTGTTAGGGTTAGGGTTAGGGTTAGGGTTAGGGTTGGTGTTAGGTATAGTGTTAGGGTTAGGGTTAGGGTTAGGGTTGGTGTTAGGGTTAGGGTTAGGGTAATGGTTAGTGTTAGGGTTAGGGTTAGGGTTAGGGTTAGGATTAGGGTTAGGGTTGGTGTTAGGGTTAGGGTTAGGGTTCGGGTTAGGGTTGGAGTTAGGTATAGGGTTAGGGTTATGGTTAGGGTTGGTGTTAGGGTTAGGGTTAGGGTTAGGGTTAGGGTTGGTGTTAGGGTAGGGTTAGGGTTAGGATTAGGGTTAGGGTTGGTGTTAGGGTTAGCGTTAGGGTTAGAGTTAGGGTTGGTGTTAGGGTTAGGGTTAGGGTTAGGGTTAGGGTTACGGTTAGGGTTAGGGTTGGTGTTAGGGTTAGGGTTAGGGTTAGGGTTAGGGTTGGTGTTAGGTATAGGGTTAGGGTTAGGGTTGGTGTTAGGGTTAGGGTTAGGGTTAGGGTTGGTGTTAGGGTTAGGGTTAGGTTACCCCGAGCACTACCCCTCGCCCTAGGCCAACGCCTAGCACTACCTCTGGTCCTACACCTACCCCTGTCCCTACAGCTCCCCCTACCCATAGGCCCACCCCCATCCCTACCCCTAGCCACAGCTCCCACTCCTGGTCCTAGGCCTACTCCGAGGTTTAACCCGACACCTACCCCTTGCCCTTTGCCTACCCCAGCGCTACGCCTACCGCTCCCACTAGCCTACCTCGGGCCCTAGACCAACGCCCAGTGCTCACTCTAGTCCGAAGTCTAGCACTTGCCCGTCGCCAACCAGTACACCTTGCCGTACCGATAGCCAGAGCACTAACCCGTGTCCTACGAAATCATTCTGGACCCACCATTAGCCACACCCTAATCCAGCCCTACATCTGTTCGGAGTCCTAGGACTACCCGGAGCCCTCCGGTGACACCTACCCCTAGCCCTCGGCCATCCCCTACTACTACCACTAGTCCTAGGACTAACATGAGCCCTAACCCTAACACTGCCCGTGGGCCTCTGCCAACCACTAGCCCTTCACCTAACCCTACCCCGAGCACTACCCCTCGCCCTAGGCCTACGCCTAGCACTACCTCTGGTACTACCGCTACCCCTGGCCCTACAGCTCCCCCTACTCATGGGCCCACCCCCATCCCTACCCCTAGCCACAACTCCAACTCCTGGGCCAAAGCCTACTCCGAGGTTTACCTCGACACCCACCCCTTGCCCTATGCCTACCCCAGCGCTACGCCTACCGCTCCCACTAGCCCTAGCTCGGGCCCTAGACCAACGCCCATGGCTCCCTCTAGTCCGAGGCCTAGAACTTGCCCGTCGCTGACTAGAACACCTTGCCCTTGTTAGGGTTAGGGTTAGGGTTAGGGTTAGGTTTAGGGTTAGGGTTAGGGTTTAGGGTTAGGGATAGGGTTAGGGTTGTTGTTAGGGTTAAGGTTAGGATTAGGGTTAGGGTTGCGGTTAGGTTTATGGTTAGGTTTAGGGTTAGGGTTAGGGTTAGGTTTGGTGTTAGTGTTAGGGTTAGGGTTAGGGTTAGTTTTAGGGTTAGGGTTAGGGTTAGGGTTAGGTTACTTCGAGCAATACCCCTCTCCCTAGGCTTACGCCTGGCACTACCTCTGGTCCTACACCTACCCCTGGCCCTACATCTCCCCCTAACCATCGGCCCACCGCCATCCCTACCCCTAGCCACAGCTCCCACTCCTGGTCCTTGGCCTACTCCGAGGTTTACCCCGACACCCACCCCTTGCCCTATGCCTACCCCAGCGCTATGCCTACCGCTCCCACTAGCCCAGGCTCGGGCCCTAGACCAACGCCCATGGCTCCCTCTAGTCCGAGGCCTAGACTTTCCCGTCGCTGACCAGTACATCTTGCCCTTGTTAGGGTTACGGTTAGGGTTAGGGTTTGGGTTGTTGTTAGGTTTAGGGTTAGGTTTAGGGTTAGGGTTAGGGTTGGTGTTAGGGTTAGGGTTAGGGTTAGGGTTAGGGTTAGGGTTAGGGTTGGTGTTAGGTTTAGGGTTAGGGTTAGGGTTAGGGTTAGGTTTAGGGTTTAGGGTTATGGTTAGGGTTAGGGTTGGTGTTAGGGTTAGGGTTTGGGTTAGGGTTAGGGTTGGTGTTAGATTTAGGGTTAGGGTTAGGGTTAGGGTTAGGGTTAGGTTTGGTGTTAGGGTTAGGGTTAGTGTTAGGATTAGGGTTAGGTTTACGGTTAGGTTACCCCGAGCACTACCCCTCGCCCTAGGCCTACGCCTAGCACTACCTTGGTCCTACCCCTACCCCTGGCCCTACAGCTCCCCCTACCCATAGGCCCACCGCCATCCCTATCCCTAGCCACAGCTCCCACTCCTGGTCCTAGGCCTACTCCGTGGTTTACCCAGACACCCACCCCTTGCCCTTTGCCTACCCCAGCGCTATGCCTACCGCTCCCACTAGCCCTACCTCGGGCCCTAGACCAACGCCCAGTGCTCCCTCTAGTCCGAGGCCTACCACTTTCCCGACGCCTACCAGTACACCTTGCCCTACCTTTAGCCATAGCACTAACCCGTGTCCTACGAAATCACCCTGGACCCACCCTTACCACACCCTAATACAGCCCTACACCTGTTCCGAGTCCTAGGACTACCCGGAGCCATTTCCTGACACCTACCCCTAGTCCTCGGCCAACCCCTACCACTACCACTAGTCCTAGGCTTAACATGAGCCCTAACCCTAACACTGCCCGTGGGCCTCTGCCAAACACTAGCCCTTCAACTAACCCTACCCCGAGCACTACCCCTCGCCCTAGGCCTACGCCAAGCACTACCTCTGGTCCAACAACTACCCCTGGCCCTACAGCTCCCCCTACCCATAGGCCCACCCCCAACCCTACCACTAGCCACAGCTTTCACTCCTGGCCCTAGGCCTACTTTGAGGTTTACCTCGACACACACCCCTTGCCCTATGCCTACCCCAGCGCTACGCCTACCGCTCTCACTAGCCCTAGCTCGGGCCCTAGACCAACGCCCATGGCTCCCTCTAGTCCGAGGCCTAGAACTTGCCCGTCGCTGACCAGTACACCTTGCCCTTGTTAGGGTTAGCCTTAGGGTTAGGGTTAGGGTTAGGATTAGGGTTTAGGGTTAGGGTTAGGTTTAGGGTTAGGGTTGGTGTTAGGTTTAGGGTTAGAGTTAGGGTTAGGGTTAGGGTTAGGGTTGGTGTTAGGGTTAGGGTTAGGTTTAGGGTTAGGGTTAGGGTTAGGATTAGGGTTGGGGTTGGTGTTAGGGTTGGTGTTAGGGTTAGGGTTAGGGTTAGGGTTGGTGTTAGGGTTAGGTTTAGGGTTAGGGTTTGTGTTAGGTATAGGGTTAGGGTTAGGGTTAGGATTAGGGTTAGGGTTTGGATTAGGGTTTAGGGTTAGGGTTAGGTTTAGGGTTGGTGTTAGGGTTAGGGTTAGGTTTAGGGTTCAGGTTGGTGTTAGGTATAGGGTTAGGTTAGGGTTAGTGTTAGGGTTAGGGTTGGTGTTAGGGTTAGGGTTAGGGTTAGGGTTAGTGTTAGGGTTAGGGTTAGGGTTAGGATTTGGATTAGGGATGGGGTTGTATTTAGGGTTAGGGTTAGGGTTAGGGTTAGGGTTCGTGTTAGGCATAGGGTTAGGGTTAGGGTTAGGGTTGGTGTTAGGGTTAGGGTTAGGGTTAGGATTAGGGTTAGGGTTGGTGTTAGGGTTAGGGTTAGGGTTAGGGTTAGGGTTAGGGTTGGTGTTAGGGTTAGGGTTAGGGTTAGAGTTAGGGTTAGGGTTAGGGTTATTGTTAGGGTTGGTGTTAGGGTTAGGGTTAGGGTTAGGGTTAGGGTTGGTGTTAGGGTTAGGGTTAGGGTTAGGGTTGGCGTTAGGGTTAGGGTTCGTGTTAGGCATAGGGTTAGGGTTAGGGTTAGGGTTACAGTTAGGGTTGGTGTTAGGGTTAGGGTTAGGGATAGGGTTAGGATTAGAGTTAGGGTTGGTGTTAGGGTTAGGGTTAGGGTTAGGGTTGGTGTTAGGGTTAGAGTTAGGGTTAGGGTTAGGGTTGGTGTTAGGTATAGGGTTAGAGATAGGGTTAGGGTTAGGGTTAGGGTTGGTGTTAGGGTTAGGGTTAGTGTTAGGGTTAGTGTTAGGGTTAGGGTTAGGGTTAGGGTTAGGATTAGGGTTAGGGTTGGTGTTAGGGTTAGGGTTAGGGTTAGGGTTAGGGTTCGTGTTAGGCATAGGTTTAGGGTTAGGGTTAGGGTTAGGGTTAGGGTTGGTGTTAGGGTTAGGGTTAGGGTTAGGGTTGGTGTTAGGGTTAGGGTTAGGGTTAGGGTTAGGGTTAGGGTTAGGGTTAGAGTTGGTGTTAGGTTTAGGGTTAGGGTTAGGGTTAGGGTTGGTGTTAGGCATAGGGTTAGGGTTAGGGTTAGGTTTAGTGTTAGGGTTGGTGTTAGGGTTAGGGTTAGGGTTAGGATTAGTGTTAGGGTTAGGGTTAGGGTTTGGGTTAGGTTACCCCGAGCACTACCCCTCGCCCTAGGCCTACGCCTAGCACTACCTCTGGTCCTACCCCTACCTTTGGCCCTACAACTCCCCCTACTTATAGGACCACCCCCATCCCTACCCCTAGCCACAACTCCAACCTCTGGCCCAAAGCCTACTCCGAGGTTTACCCCGACACCCACCCCTTGCCCTATGCCTACCCCAGTGCTACGCCTACCGCTCCCACTAGCCCTAGCTCGGGCCCTAGTCCACACCCAGTGCTCACTCTAGTCCGAAGCCTAGCACTTGCCAGTCTCCGACCAGTACACCTTGCCTACCAATAGCCAGAACACTAACCCGTGTCCTACGAAATCACCCTGGACCCACCTTTACCACACCCTAATCCAGCCCTACACCCGTTCCGAGTCCTAGGACTAAACGTAGCCCTCCCGTGACACCTACCCCTAGCCCTCGGCCAACCCCTACCACTACCACTAGTCCTAGGCCTAACATGAGCCCTAACCCTAACACTGCCCGTGGGCCTCTGCCAACCACTAGCCCTTCACCTAACCCTACCCCGAGCACTACCCCTCGCCCTAGGCTTACACCTAGCACTACCTCTGGTCCTACACCTACCCCTGGTTCTACAGCTCCCCCTACTTATAGGCCCACCCCCATCCCTACCCCAGCCACAGCTCCCACTCCTGGCCCTAGGCCTACTCCGAGGTTTACCTCGACACCCACCCCTTGCTCTATGCCTACCCCTGCGCTACGCCTACCGCTCTCACTAGCCCTAGCTCGGGCCCTAGACCAACGCCCATGGCTCCCTCTAGTCCGAGGCCTAGAACTTGCCCGTCGCTGACCAGTACACCTTGCCCTTGTTAGGGTTAGGGTTAGGGTTAGGGTTAGGTTTAGGGTTAGGTTTAGGATTAGGGTTTAGGGTTAGGGTTAGGGTTAGGTTTGGTGTTAGGGTTAGGGTTAGGGTTAGGGTTAGGGTTGGTGTTAGATTTAGGGTTAGGGTTAGGGTTAGGGTTAGGGTTGGTGTTAGGGTTAGGGTTAGGGTTAGGGTTAGGGTTAGGGTTAGGATTAGGGTTAGGGTTGGTGTTAGGGTTAGGGTTAGGGTTAGGGTTAGTGTTAGGGTTGGTGTTAGGGTTAGGGTTAGGGTTAGGGTTGGTGTTAGGTATAGGGTTAGAGTTAGGGTTAGGGTTAGGGTTAGGGTTGGTGTTAGGGTTAGGGTTAGCGTTAGGGTTAGTGTTAGGGTTAGGGTTAGGGTTGGTGTTAGGGTTAGGGTTAGGGTTAGGGTTAGTGTTGGTGTTAGGCATAGGGTTAGGGTTAGGGTTAGGGTTAGGGTTAGGGTTGGTGTTAGGTTTAGGGTTAGGGTTAGGGTTGGTGTTAGGGTTAGGGTTAGGGTTAGGATTAGGGTTAGGGTTGGTGTTAGGGTTAGGGTTAGGGTTAGGGTTAGGGTTGGTGTTAGGGTTAGGGTTAGGGTTAGGTTTAGGGTTAGTGTTAGGGTTGGTGTTAGGGTTAGGGTTAGGGTTAGGATTAGTGTTAGGGTTAGGGTTAGGGTTAGGGTTCGGTTACCCCGAGCACTACCCCTCGCCCTAGGCCTACGCCTAGCACTACCTCTGGTCCTACCCCTACCCCTGTCCCTACAGCTCCCCCTACCCATAGGCCCACCCCCATCCCTACCCCTAGCCACAGCTCCCACTCCTGGTCCTAGGCCTACTCCGAGGTTTACCCCGACACCCACCCCTTGCTCTTTGCCTACCATAGCGCTACGCCTACCGCTCCCACTAGCCCTACCTCGGGCCCTAGACCAACGCCCAGTGCTCACTCTAGTCCGAAGCCTAGCACTTGCCCGTCGCCAACCGGTACACCTTGCCCTACCGATAGCCAGAGCACTAACCCGTGTCCTACGAAATCACCCTGGACCCACCATTAGCCACACCCTAATCCAGCCCTACAACCGTTCGGAGTCCTAGGACTACCCGGAGCCCTCCCGTGACAGTTACCCCTAGCCCTCGGCCATCTCCTACCAATAACACTAGTCCTAGGCCTAACATGAGCCCTAAATCTAACACTGCCCTTGGGCCTCTGCCAACCACTAGCCCTTCACCTAACCCTACCCCGAGCACTACCCCTCGCCCTAGGCTTACGCCTAGCACTACCTCTGGTCCTACCCCTACCCTTGGCCCCACAGCTCCCCCTACTTATAGGCCCACCCCCATCCCTACCCCTAGACACAACTCCAAACTCTGGCCCAAAGCCTACTCCGAGGTTTACCCCGACACCCACCCCTTGCCCTATGCCTACCCCAGTGATACGCCTACCGCTCCCACTAGCCCTAGCTCGGGCCCTAGTCCAACGCCCAGTGCTCACTCTAGTCTGAAGCCTAGCACTTGCCCGTCTCCGACCAGTACACCTTGCCTACAAATAGCCAGAACACTAACCCGTGTCCTACGAAATTACCCTGGACCCACACTTACCACACCCTAATCCAGCCCTACACCCGTTCCGAGTCCTAGGACTACTCGGAGCCCTCCCGTGACACCTACCCCTAGCCCTCGGCCAACCCCTACCACTACCACTAGTCCTAGGCCTAACATGAGCCCTAACCCTAACACTGCCCGTGGGCCTCTGCCAACCACTAGCCCTTCACCTAACCCTACCCCGAGCACTACCCCTCGCCCTAGGCTTACGCCTAGCACTACCTCTGGTCCTACCCCTACCCCTGGTTCTACAGCTCCCCCTACTTATAGGTCCACCCGCATCCCTACCCCTAGCCACAGCTCCCACTCCTGGCCCTAGGCCTACTCCGAGGTTTACCTCGACACCCACCCCTTGCTCTATGCCTACCACAGCGCTACGCCTACCGCTCTCACTAGCCCTAGCTCGGGCCCTAGACCAACGCCCATGGCTCCCTCTATTCCGAGGCCTAGAACTTGCCCGTCGCTGACCAGTACACCTTGCCCTTGTTAGGGTTAGGGTTAGGGTTAGGGTTAGGGTTAGGGTTAGGTATAGGATTAGGGTTTAGGGTTAGGGTTAGGGTTAGGTTTGGTGTTAGGGTTAGGGTTAGGGTTAGGGTTTGGTTTGGTGTTAGGTTTAGGGTTAGGGTTAGGGTTAGTGTTAGGGTTAGTGTTGGTGTTAGGGTTAGGGTTAGGGTTAGGGTTAGGGTTAGGGTTAGGGTTAGGATTAGGGTTAGGGTGGGTGTTAGGGTTAGGGTTAGGGTTAGGGTTAGTGTTGGTGTTAGGCATAGGGTTAGGGTTAGGGTTAGGGTTAGGGTTGGTGTTAGGGTTAGGGTTAGGGTTAGGATTAGGGTTAGGGTTGGTGTTAGGGTTAGGGTTAGTGTTAGGGTTAGGGTTAGGTTTGGTGTTAGGGTTAGGGTTAGGGTTAGAGTTAGGGTTAGGGTTAGGGTTATTGTTAGGGTTGGTGTTAGGGTTAGGGTTAGGGTTAGGGTTGGTGTTAGGGTTAGTGTTTGGTTTAGGGTTAGGGTTGGTGTTAGGTTTAGGGTTAGGGTTAGGGTTAGGGTTAGGTTTGGTGTTAGGGTTAGGGTTAGGGTTATGGTTCGTGTTAGGCATAGGGTTAGGGTTAGGGTTAGGTTTAGGGTTAGGGTTGGTGTTAGGGTTAGGGTTAGGGTTAGGGTTGGTGTTAGGGTTAGGGTTAGGGTTAGGATTAGGGTTAGGGTTGGTGTTAGGGTTAGGGTTAGGGTTAGGGTTAGGGTTGGTGTTAGGGTTAGGGTTAGGGTTAGGGTTAGGGTTAGGGTTAGGGTTGGTGTTAGGGTTAGGGTTAGGGTTAGGGTTAGGGTTAGGGTTGGTGTTAGGTATAGGGTTAGGATTAGGGTTAGGGTTGGTGTTAGGGTTAGGGTTAGGGTTAGGGTTTGTGTTAGGGTTAGGGTTAGGTTTAGGATTAGGGTTAGGGTTGGTGTTAGTGTTAGTGTTAGGGTTAGGGTTAGGGTTCGTGTTAGGCATAGGGTGAGGGTTAGGGTTAGGGTTAGGGTTAGGGTTGGTGTTAGGGTTAGGGTTAGGGTTAGGGTTGGTGTTAGGGTTAGGGTTAGGGTTAGGATTAGGGTTAGGGTTGGTGTTAGGGTTAGGGTTAGGGTTAAGGTTAGGGTTAGGGTTGGTGTTAGGGTTAGGGTTAGGGTTAGGTTTAGGGTTAGTGTTAGGGTTGGTGTTAGGGTTAGGGTTAGGGTTAGGATTAGTGTTAGGGTTAGGGTTAGGGTTAGGGTTAGGTTACCCCGAGCACTACCCCTCGCCCTAGGCCTACGCCTAGCACTACCTCTGGTCCTACCCCTACCCCTGTCCCTACAGCTCCCCCTACCCATAGGCCCACCCCCATCCCTACCCCTAGCCACAGCTCCCACTCCTGGTCCTAGGCCTACTCCGAGGTTTACCCCGACACCCACCCCTTGCTCTTTTCCTACCATAGCGCTACGCCTACCGCTCCCACTAGCCCTACCTCGGGCCCTAGACCAACGCCCAGTGCTCACTCTAGTCCGAAGCCTAGCACTTGCCCGTCGCCAACCGGTACACCTTGCCCTACCGATAGCCAGAGCACTAACCCGTGTCCTACGAAATCACCCTGGACCCACCATTAGCCACACCCTAATCCAGCCCTACAACCGTTCGGAGTCCTAGGACTACCCGGAGCCCTCCCGTGACAGTTACCCCTAGCCCTAGGCCATCTCCTACCACTACCACTAGTCCTATGCCTAACATGAGCCCTAAATCTAACACTGCCCTTGGGCCTCTGCCAACCACTAGCCCTTCACCTAACCCTACCCCGAGCACTACCCCTCGCCCTAGGCTTACGCCTAGCACTACCTCTGGTCCTACCCCTACCCTTGGCCCCACAGCTCCCCCTACTTATAGGCCCACCCCCATCCTTACCCCTAGACACAACTCCAAACTCTGGCCCAAAGCCTACTCCGAGGTTTACCCCGACACCCACCCCTTGCCCTATGCGTACCCCAGTGCTACGCCTACCGCTCCCACTAGCCCTAGCTCGGGCCCTAGACCAACGCCCAGTGCTCCGTATAGTCCGAGGCCTACCACCTGCCCGACGCCGACCAGTACACCTTGCCCTACCGTTAGCCAGAGCACTAACCCGTGTCCTACGAAATCACCCTGGACCCACCCTTACCACACCCTAATGCAGCCCTACACCCGTTTTGAGTCCTAGGACTACCCGGAGCCCTCCCGTGACACCTATCCCTAGCCCTCGGCCAACCCCTACCACTACCACTAGTCCTAGGCCTAACATGAGCCCTAAGACTAACACTGCCCGTGGGCATCAGCCAACCACAAGCCCTTCACCTAACCCTACCCAGAGCACTACCCCTCGCCCTAGGCTAACACCTAGCACTAACTCTGGTCCTACCGCTTCACCTGGCCCTACAGCTCCCCCTACTTATAGGCCCACCCCCATCCCTACCCCAAGCCAGAGATCCAACTCCTGGCACTAGGCCTACTCCGAGGTTTACCCCGACACACACCCCTTGCCCTATGCCTACCCCAGCGCTATGCCTACCGCTCCCACTAGCCCAGGCTCGGGCCCTAGACCAACGCCCATGGCTCCCTCTAGTCCGAGGCCTAGACTTGCCGGTCGCTGACCAGTACACCTTGCCCTTGTTAGGGTTACGGTTAGGGTTAGGGTTTGGGTTGGTGTTAGGTTTAGGGTTAGGGTTAGGGTTAGGGTTAGGGTTGGTGTTAGGGTTAAGGTTAGGGTTAGGGTTAGGGTTAGGGTTGGTGTTAGGTTTAGGGTTAGGGTTAGGGTTAGGGTTAGGGTTAGGTTTAGGGTTTAGGGTTAGGGTTAGGGTTAGGGTTTGTGTTAGGGTTAGGGTTTGGGTTAGGGTTAGGGTTGGTGTTAGATTTAGGGTTAGGGTTAGGGTTAGGGTTAGGGTTAGGTTTGGTGTTAGGGTTAGGGTTAGTGTTAGGATTAGGGTTAGGTTTACGGTTAGGTTACCCCGAGCACTACCCCTCGCCCTAGGCCTACGCCTAGCACTACCTTGGTCCTACCCCTACCCCTGGCCCTACAGCTCCCCCTACCCATAGGCCCACCGCCATCCCTATCCCTAGCCACAGCTCCCACTCCTGGTCCTAGGCCTACTCCGTGGTTTACCCAGACACCCACCCCTTGCCCTTTGCCTACCCCAGCGCTATGCCTACCGCTCCCACTAGCCCTACCTCGGGCCCTAGACCAACGCCCAGTGCTCCCTCTAGTCCGAGGCCTACCACTTTCCCGACGCCGACCAGTACACCTTGCCCTACCTTTAGCCATAGCACTAACCCGTGTCCTACGAAATCACCCTGGACCCACCCTTACCACACCCTAATACAGCCCTACACCTGTTCCGAGTCCTAGGACTACCCGGAGCCATTTCCTGACACCTAACCCTAGTCCTCGGCCAACCCCTACCACTACCACTAGTCCTAGGCTTAACATGAGCCCTAACCCTAACACTGCCCGTGGGCCTCTGCCAAACACTAGCCCTTCAACTAACCCTACCCCGAGCACTACCCCTCGCCCTAGGCCAACGCCTAGCACTACCTCTGGTCCAACAACTACCCCTGGCCCTACAGCTCCCCCTACCCATAGGCCCACCCCCAACCCTACCACTAGCCACAGCTCCCACTCCTGGCCCTAGGCCTACTCCGAGGTTTACCTCGACACCCACCCCTTGCCCTATGCCTACCCCAGCGCTACGCCTACCGCTCTCACTAGCCCTAGCTCGGGCCCTAGACCAACGCCCATGGCTCCCTCTAGTCCTAGGCCTAGAACTTGCCCGTCGCTGACCAGTACACCTTGCCCTTGTTAGGGTTAGCCTTAGGGTTAGGGTTAGGGTTAGGATTAGGGTTTAGGGTTAGGGTTAGGTTTAGGGTTAGGGTTGGTGTTAGGTTTAGGGTTAGGGTTAGGGTTAGGGTTAGGGTTAGGGTTGGTGTTAGGGTTAGGTTTAGGGTTAGGGTTTGTGTTAGGTATAGTGTTAGGGTTAGGGTTAGGATTAGGGTTAGGGTTTGGATTAGGGTTTAGGGTTAGGGTTAGGGTTAGGGTTGGTGTTAGGGTTAGGGTTAGGTTTAGGGTTGAGGTTGGTGTCAGGTATAGGGTTAGGGTTAGGGTTAGTGTTAGGGTTAGGGTTGGTGTTAGGGTTAGGGTTAGGGTTAGGGTTAGTGTTAGGGTTAGGGTTAGGGTTAGGGTTAGGATTAGGGATGGGGTTGGTGTTAGGGTTAGGGTTAGGGTTAGGGTTAGGGTTCGTGTTAGGCATAGGGTTAGGGTTAGGGTTAGGGTTAGGGTTGGTGTTAGGGTTAGGGTTAGGGTTAGGGTTGGCGTTAGGGTTAGGGTTCGTGTTAGGCATAGGGTTAGGGTTAGGGTTAGGGTTACAGTTAGGGTTGGTGTTAGGGTTAGGGTTAGGGATAAGGTTAGGATGAGAGTTAGGGTTGGTTTTAGGGTTAGGGTTAGTGTTAGGGTTAGGGTTAGGGTTAGGGTTGGTGTTAGGGTTAGGGTGAGGTTTAGGGTTAGGGTTAGGGTTAGGATTAGGGTTGGGGTTGGTGTTAGGGTTAGGGTTAGGGTTAGGGTTAGGGTTGGTGTTAGGGTTAGGTTTAGGTTTAGGGTTTGTGTTAGGTATAGGGTTAGGGTTAGGGTTAGGATTAGGGTTAGGGTTTGGATTAGGGTTTAGGGTTAGGTTTAGGGTTAGGGTTGGTGTTAGGGTTAGGGTTAGGTTTAGGGTTGAGGTTGGTGTTAGGTATAGGGTTAGGGTTAGGGTTAGTGTTAGGGTTAGGGTTGGTGTTAGGGTTAGGGTTAGGGTTAGGGTTAGTGTTAGGGTTAGGGTTAGGGTTAGGGTTAGGATTAGGGATGGGGTTGGTGTTAGGGTTAGGGTTAGGTTTAGGGTTAGGGTTCGTGTTAGGCATAGGGTTAGGGTTACGGTTAGGGTTAGGGTTAGGGTTGGTGTTAGGGTTAGGGTTAGGGTTAGGGTTGGCGTTAGGGTTAGGGTTCGTGTTAGGCATAGGGTTAGGGTTAGGGTTAGGGTTACAGTTAGGGTTGGTGTTAGGGTTAGGGTTAGGGATAAGGTTAGGATGAGAGTTAGGGTTGGTGTTAGGGTTAGGGTTAGGGTTAGGGTTGGTGTTAGGGTTAGAGTTAGGGTTAGGCTTAGGGTTGGTGTTAGGTATAGGGTTAGAGTTAGGGTTAGGGTTAGGGTTAGGGTTGGTGTTAGGGTTAGGGTTAGGGTTAGTGTTAGGGTTAGGGTTAGGGTTAGGGTTAGGATTAGGGTTAGGGTTGGTGTTAGGGTTAGGGTTAGGGTTAGGGTTAGGGTTCGTGTTAGGCATAGGTTTAGGGTTAGGGTTAGGGTTAGGGTTAGGGTTGGTGTTAGGGTTAGGGTTAGGGTTAGGGTTGGTGTTAGTGTTAGGGTTAGGGTTAGGATTAGGGTTAGGGTTGGTGTTAGGGTTAGGGTTAGGGTTAGGGTTAGGGTTAGGGTTGGTGTTAGGGTTAGGGTTAGGGTTAGGGTTAGGGTTAGGGTTAGGGTTGGTGTTAGGGTTAGGGTTAGGGTTAGGGTTAGGGTTGGTGTTAGGTATAGGGTTAGGGTTAGGGTTAGGTTTAGTGTTAGGGTTGGTGTTAGGGTTAGGGTTAGGGTTAGGATTAGTGTTAGGGTTAGGGTTAGGATTAGGGTTAGGTTACCCCGAGCAGTACCCCTCGCCCTAGGCCTACGCCTAGCACTACCTCTGGTCCTACCCCTACCTTTGGCCCTACAACTCCCCCTACTTATAGGACCACCCCCATCCCTACCCCTAGCCACAACTCCAACCTCTGGCCCAAAGCCTACTCCGAGGTTTACCCCGACACCCACCCCTTGCCCTATGCCTACCCCAGTGCTACGCCTACCGCTCCCACTAGCCCTAGCTCGGGCCCTAGTCCACCCCCAGTGCTCACTCTAGTCCGAAGCCTAGCACTTGCCCGTCTCCGACCAGTACACCTTGCCTACCAATAGCCAGAACACTAACCCGTGTCCTACGAAATCACCCTGGACCCACCCTTACCACACCCTAATCCAGCCCTACACCCGTTCCGAGTCCTAAGACTAAACGTAGCCCTCCCGTGACACCTACCCCTAGCCCTCGGCCAACCCCTACCACTACCACTAGTCCTAGGCCTAACATGAGCCCTAACCCTAACACTGCCCGTGGGCCTCTGCCAAACACTAGCCCTTCACCTAACCCTACCCCGAGCACTACCCCTCGCCCTAGGCTTACGCCTAGCACTACCTCTGTTCCTACCCCTACCCCTGGTTCTACAGCTCCCCCTACTTATAGGCCCACCCCCATACCTACCCCAGCCACAGCTCCCACTCCTGGCCCTAGGCCTACTCCGAGGTTTACCTCGACACCCACCCCTTGCTCTATGCCTACCCCAGCGCTACGCCTACCGCTCTCACTAGCCCTAGCTCGGGCCCTAGACCAACGCCCATGGCTCCCTCTATTCCGAGGCCTAGAACTTGCCCGTCGCTGACCAGTACACCTTGCCCTTGTTAGGGTTAGGGTTAGGGTTAGGGTTAGGTTTAGGGTTAGGTTTAGGATTAGGGTTTAGGGTTAGGGTTAGGGTTAGGTTTGGTGTTAGGGTTAGGGTTAGGGTTAGGGTTAGGGTTGGTGTTAGGTTTAGGGTTAGGGTTAGGGTTAGGGTTAGGGTTGGTGTTAGGGTTAGGGTGAGGGTTAGGGTTAGGGTTAGGGTTAGGATTAGGGTTAGGGTTGGTGTTAGGGTTAGGGTTAGGGTTAGGGTTAGTGTTAGGGTTGGTGTTAGGGTTAGGGTTAGGGTTAGGGTTGGTGTTAGGTATAGGGTTAGGGTTAGGGTTAGGGTTAGGGTTAGGGTTGGTGTTAGGGTTAGGGTTAGGGTTAGGGTTAGTGTTAGGGTTAGGGTTAGGCTTAGGGTTAGGGTTAGGATTAGGGTTAGGGTTGGTGTTAGGGTTAGGGTTAGGGTTAGGGTTAGTGTTGGTGTTAGGCATAGGGTTAGGGTTAGGGTTAGGGTTAGGGTTAGGGTTGGTGTTAGGTTTAGGGTTAGGGTTAGGGTTAGGGTTGGTGTTAGGGTTAGGGTTAGGGTTAGGATTAGGGTTAGGGTTCGTGTTAAGGTTAGGGTTAGGGTTAGGGTTAGGGTTAGGGTTGGTGTTAGGGTTAGGGTTAGGGTTAGAGTTAGGGTTAGGGTTAGGGTTAGGGTTGGTGTTAGGGTTAGGGTTAGGGTTAGGGTTAGGGTTGGTGTTAGGGTTAGTGTTTGGTTTAGGGTTAGGGTTGGTGTTAGGTTTAGGGTTACGGTTAGGGTTAGGGTTAGGGTTGGTGTTAGGGTTAGGGTTAGGGTTATGGTTCGTGTTAGGCATAGGGTTAGGGTTAGGGTTAGGTTTAGGGTTAGGGTTGTTGTTAGGGTTAGGTTTAGGGTTAGGGTTGGTGTTAGGGTTAGGGTTAGGGTTAGGATTAGGGTTAGGGTTGGTGTTAGGGTTAGGGTTAGGGTTAGGGTTAGGGTTGGTGTTAGGGTTAGGGTTAGGGTTAGGGTTAGGGTTAGGGTTGGTGTTAGGATTAGGGTTAGGGTTAGGGTTAGGGTTGGTGTTAGGTATAGGGTTAGGGTTAAGGTTAGGGTTGGTGTTAGGGTTAGGGTTAGGGTTAGGGTAGTGTTAGGGTTAGGGTTAGGGTTAGGGTTAGGTTACCCCGAGCACTACCCCTCGCCCTAGGCCTACGCCTAGCACTACCTCTGGTCCTACCCCTACCCCTGTTTCTACAGCTCCCCCTACCCATAGGCCCACCCCCATCCCTACCCCTAGCCACAGGTCCCACTCCTGGTCCTAGGCCTACTCCGAGGTTTACCCCGACACCCACCCCTTGCCCTTTGCCTACCCCAGCGCTACGCCTACCTCTCCCACTAGCCCTACCTCGGGCCCTAGACCAACGCCCATGGCTCCCTCTATTCCGAGGCCTAGAACTTGCCCGTCGCTGACCAGTACACCTTGCCCTTGTTAGGGTTAGGGTTAGGGTTAATTGTAGGGTTAGGGTTAGGATTAGGGTTTAGGGTTAGGGTTAGGGTTGGGGTTGGTGTTAGGGTTAGGGTTAGGGTTAGGGTTAGGGTTGGTGTTAGGTTTAGGGTTAGGGTTAGGGTTAGGGTTACGGTTAGGGTAGGGTTAGGGTTAGGGTTAGGGTTGGTGTTAGGTATAGGGTTAGGGTTAGGGTTAGGGTTAGGGTTATGGTTAGGGTTGGTGTTAGGGTTAGGGTTAGGGTTGGGTTAGTGTTAGGGTTAGGGTTAGGGTTAGGGTTAGGATTAGGGTTAGGGTTGGTGTTAGGGTTAGGGTTAGCTTTAGGGTTAGGGTTCGTGTTAGGCATAGGGTTAGGGTTAGGTTTAGGGTTAGGGTTGGTGTTAGGGTTAGGGTTAGGGTTAGGGTTAGGGTTGGTTTTAGGGTTAGGGTTAGGGTTAGGATTAGGTTTAGTGTTGGTGTTAGGGATAGGGTTAGGGTTAGGGTTGGTGTTAGGATTAGGGTTAGGGTTAGGATTAGGGTTAGGGTTAGGGTTAGGATTAGGGTTAGGGTTGGTGTTAGGGTTAGGGTTAGGTTTAGTGTTAGGGTTCGTGTTAGGCATAGGGTGAGGCTTAGGGTTAGGGTTAGGGTTAGGGTTAGGGTTGGTGTTAGGGTTAGGGTTAGGGTTAGGGTTGGTGTTAGGGTTAGGGTTAGGGTTAGGATTAGGGTTAGGGTTTGTGTTAGGGTTAGGGTTAGGGTTAGGTTTAGGGTTGGTGTTAGGGTTCGGGTTAGGGTTAGGGTTAGGGTTACTGTTAGGGTTGGTGTTAGGGTTAGGGTTAGGGTTAGGATTAGTGTTAGGGTTAGGGTTAGGGTTAGGGTTAGGGTTAGGTTACCCCGAGCACTACCCCTCGCCCTAGGCCTACGTCTAGCACTATTTCTGGTTCTACCCCTACCCCTGTTTCTACAGCTCACCCTACCCATAGGCCCACCCCCATCCCTACCCCTAGCCACAGCTCCCACTCCTGGTCCTAGGCCTACTCCGAGGTTTACCCCGACACCCACCCCTTGCTCTTTGCCTACCATAGCGCTACGCCTACCCCTCCCACTAGCCCTACCTCGGGCCCTAGACCAACGCCCAGTGCTCACTCTAGTCCGAAGCCTAGCACTTGTTCGTCGCCAACCGGTACCCCTTGCCCTACCGATAGCCAGAGCACTAACCCGTGTCCTACGAAATCACCCTGGACCCACCATTAGCCACACCCTAATCCAGCCCTACATCCGTTCGGAGTCCTAGGACTACCCGGAGCACTCCCGTGACAGTTACCCCTAGCCCTCGGCCATCTCCTACCACTACCACTAGTCCTAGGCCTAACATGAGCCCTAAATCTAACACTGCCCGTGGGCCTCTGCCAACCACTAGCCCTTCACCTAACCCTACCCCGAGCACTTCCCCTCACCCTAGGGTTACGCCTAGCACTACCTCTGGTCCTACCCCTACCCCTGGCCCTACAGCTCCCCCTACACATAGGCCCACCCCCATCCGTACCCCTAGACACAACTCCAACCTCTGGCCCAAAGCCTACTCCGAGGTTTACCCCGACACCCACCCCTTGCCCTATGCCTACCCCAGTGCTACGCCTGCCGCTCCCACTAGCCCTAGCTCGGGCCCTAGTCCAACGCCCAGTGGTCACTCTAGTCCGAAGCCTAGCACTTGCCCGTCTCCGACCAGTACACCTTGCCTACCAATAGCCAGAACACTAACCCGTGTCCTACGAAATCACCCTGGACCCACCCTTACCACACCCTAATCCATCCCTACACCCGTTCTGAGTCCTAGGACTACTCGGAGCCCTCCCGTGACACGTACCCTTAGCCCTCGGCCAACCCCTACCACTACCACTAGTCCTAGGCCTAACATGAGCCCTAACCCTAACACTGCCCGTGGGCCTCTGCCAACCACTAGCCCTTCACCTATACCCTACCCCGAGCACTACCCCTCGACCTAGGCTTACGCCTAGCACTACCTCTGGTCCTACCCCTACCCCTGGTTCTACAGCTCCCCCTACTTATAGGCCCACCCCCATCCCTACCCCTAGCCACAGCTTCCACTCCTGGCCCTAGGCCTACTCCGAGGTTTACCTCGACACCCACCCCTTGCTCTATGCCTACCCCAGCGCTATGCCTACCGCTCTCACTAGCCCTAGCTCGGGCCCTAGACCAACGCCCATGGCTCCCTCTAGTCCGAGGACTAGAACTTGCCCGTCGCTGACCAGTACACCTTGCCCTTGTTAGGGTTAGGGTTAGGGTTAGGGTTAGTGTTAGGGTTAGGTTTAGGATTAGGGTTTAGGGTTAGTGTTAGGGTTAGGTTTGGTGTTAGGGTTAGGGTTAGGGTTAGGGTTTGGGTTGGTGTTAGGTTTAGGGTTAGGGTTACGGTTAGGGTTAGGGTTAGGGTTGGTGTTAGGGTTAGGGTTAGGGTTAGGGTTAGGGTTAGGGTTAGGATTAGGGTTAGGGTTGGTGTTAGGGTTAGGGTTAGGGTTAGGGTTACGGTTAGGGTTGGTGTTAGGGTTAGGGTTAGGGTTAGGGTTGGTGTTAGGTATAGGGTTAGGGTTAGGGTTAGGGTTAGGGTTAGGTTTGGTGTTAGGGTTAGGGTTAGGGTTAGGGTTAGTGTTGGTGTTAGGGTTAGGGTTAGGGTTAGGATTAGGGTTAGGGTTGGTGTTAGGGTTAGGGTTAGGGTTAGGGTTAGTGTTGGAGTTAGGCATAGGGTTAGGGTTAGGGTTAGGGTTAGGGTTGGTGTTAGGGTTAGGGTTAGGGTTAGGGTTAGGGTTGCTGTTAGGGTTAGGGTTAGGGTTAGGGTTAGGGTTAGGGTTAGGGTTGGTGTTAGGTTTAGTGTTAGGGTTAGGGTTAGGGTTGGTGTTAGGTATAGGGTTAGGGTTAGGGTTAGGGTTAGGGTTAGGGTTGGTGTTAGGGTTAGGGTTAGGGTTAGGGTTAGTGTTAGGGTTAGGGTTAGGGTTACGGTTAGGGTTAGGGTTAGGTTACCCCGAGCACTACCCCTCGCCCTAGGCCTACGCCTAGCACTACCTCTGGTCCTACCCCTACCCCTGTCCCTACAGCTCCCCCTTCCCATAGGCCCACCCCCATCCCTACCCCTAGCCACAGCTCCCACTCCTGGTCCTAGGCCTACTCTGAGGTTTACCCCGACACCCACCCCTTGCCCTTTGCCTACCCCAGCGCTACGCCTACCGCTCCCACTAGCCCTACCTCGGGCCCTAGACCAACGCCCAGTGGTCACTCTAGTCCGAAGCCTAGCACTTGCCCGTCGCCAACCGGTACACATTGCCCTACCGATAGCCAGAGCCCTAACCCGTGTCGTACGAAATCACCCTGGACCCATCATTAGCCACACCCTAATCCAGCCCTACATCCGTTCGGAGTCCTAAGACTACCCGGAGCCATTTAGTGACACCTACCCCTAGTCCTCGGCCAACCCCTACCACTACCACTAGTCCTAGGCTTAACATGAGCCCTAACCCTAACACTGCCCGTGGGCCTCTGCCAAACTCTAGCCCTTCAACTAACCCTACCACGAGCACTACCCCTCGCCCTAGGCCTATGCCTAGCACTACCTCTCGTCCTACCACTACCCCTGGCCCTACAGCTCCCCCTACCCATAGGCCCACCCCCAACCCTACCACTAGCCACAGCTACCACTCCTGGCCCTAGAACTACTCCGAGGTTTACCTCGACACCCACCCCTTGCCCTATGCCTACCCCAGCGTACGCCTACCGCTCTCACTAGCCCTAGCTCGGGCCCTAGACCAACGCACATGGCTCCTTCTAGTCCGAGGCCTGGAACTTGCCCGTCGCTGACCACTACACCTTGCCCTTGTTAAGGTTAGGGTTAGGGTTAGGGTTAGGGTTAGGATTAGGGTTTAGGGTTAGGGTTAGGGTAAGGGTTGGTGTTAAGGTTAGTGTTAGGGTTAGGGTTGGTGTTAGGTTTAGGGTTAAAGTTAGGGTTGGTGTTAGGGTTAGGGTTAGGGTTAGGGTTAGGGTTAGGGTTGGTGGTAGGTATAGGGTTAGGATTAGGGTTAGGGTTAGGGTTAGGGTTGGGGTTAGGGTTAGGGTTAGGGTTAGTGTTAGTGTTAGGGTTAGGGTTAGGGTTAGGATTAGGGTTTAGGGTTAGGGTTAGGGTTAGGTTTGGTGTTATGGTTAGGGTTAGGGTTAGGGTTAGGGTTGGTGTTAGGTTTAGGGTTAGGGTTAGGGTTAGGGTTAGGGTTAGGGTTGGTGTTAGGGTTAGGGTTAGGGTTAGGGTTAGGGTTAGGATTAGGGTTAGGGTTGGTGTTAGGGTTAGGGTTAGGGTTAGGGTTAGTGTTAGGGTTGGTGTTAGGGTTAGGGTTAGGGTTAGGGTTAGGGTTGGTGTTAGGTATAGGGTTAGGGTTAGGGTTAGGGTTGGTGTTAGGTTTAGGGTTAGGGTTAGGGTTAGGGTTAGGGTTGGTGTTAGGGTTAGGGTTAGGGTGAGGGTTCGTGTTAGGCATAGGGTTAGGGTTCGGGTTAGGGTTAGGGTTAGGGTTGGTGTTAGGGTTAGGGTTAGGGTTAGTGTTGGTGTTAGGGTTAGGGTTAGGGTTAGGGTTAGGGTTAGGGTTAGGGTTGGTGTTAGTGTTAGGGTTAGGGTTAGGGTTAGGGTTCGTGTTAGGCATAGGGTGAGGGTTAGGGCTAGGGTTAGGGTTAGGGTTGGTGTTAGGGTTAGGGTTAGGGTTAGGGTTGGTGTTAGGGTTAGGGTTAGGATTAGGGTTAGGGTTTGTGTTAGGGTTAGGGTTAGGGTTAGGGTTAGGGTTCGTGTTAGGCATAGGGTGAGGGTTAGGGCTAGGGTTAGGGTTAGGGTTGGTGTTAGGGTTAGGGTTAGGGTTAGGGTTGGTGTTAGGGTTAGGGTTAGGGTTAGGATTAAGGTTAGGGTTTGTGTTAGGGTTAGGGTTAGGGTTAGGGTTAGGGTTGGTGTTAGGGTTAGGGTTAGGGTTAGGGTTAGGGTTAGGGTTAGTGTTAGGGTTGGTGTTAGGGTTAGGGTTAGGGTTAGGATTAGTGTTAGGGTTAGGGTGAGGGTTAGGGTTAGGTTACCCCGAGCACTACCCCTCGCCCTAGGCCTACGCCTAGCACTACCTCTGGTCCTACCCCTACCCCTGTCCCTACAGCTCCCCCTACCCATAGGCCCACCCCCATCCCTACCCCTAGCCACAGCTCCCACTCCTGGTCCTAGGCCTACTCCGAGGTTTACCCCGACACCCACCCCTTGCTCTTTGCCTACCATAGCGCTACGCCTACCCCTCCCACTAGCCCTACCTCGGGCCCTAGACCAACGCCCAGTGCTCACTCTAGTCCGAAGCCTAGCAGTTGCCCGTCGCCAACCGGTACACCTTGCCCTACCGATAGCCAGAGCACTAACCCGTGTCCTACGAAATCACCCTGGACCCACCATTAGCCACACCCTAATCCAGCCCTACATCCGTTCGGAGTCCTAGGACTACCCGGAGCCCTCGCGTGACAGTTACCCCTAGCCCTCGGCCATCTCCTACCACTACCACTAGTCCTAGGCCTAACATGAGCCCTAAATCTAACACTGCCCGTGGGCCTCTGCCAACCACTAGCCCTTCACCTAACCCTACCCCGAGCACTTCCCCTCACCCTAGGGTTACGCCTAGCACTACCTCTGGTCCTACCCCTACCCCTGGCCCTACAGCTCCCCCTACACATAGGCCCACCCCCATCCGTACCCCTAGACACAACTCCAACCTCTGGCCCAAAGCCTACTCCGAGGTTTACCCCGACACCCACCCCTTGCCCTATGCCTACCCCAGTGCTACGCCTGCCGCTCCCACTAGCCCTAGCTCGGGCCCTAGTCCAACGCCCAGTGCTCACTCTAGTCCGAAGCCTAGCACTTGCCCGTCTCCGACCAGTACACCTTGCCTACCAATAGCCAGAACACTAACCCGTGTCCTACGAAATCACCCTGGACCCACCCTTACCACACCCTAATCCATCCCTACACCCGTTCTGAGTCCTAGGACTACTCGGAGCCCTCCCGTGACACGTACCCTTAGCCCTCGGCCAACCCCTACCACTACCACTAGTCCTAGGCCTAACATGAGCCCTAACCCTAACACTGCCCGTGGGCCTCTGCCAACCACTAGCCCTTCACCTATACCCTACCCCGAGCACTACCCCTCGACCTAGGCTTACGCCTAGCACTACCTCTGGTCCTACCCCTACCCCTGGTTCTACAGCTCCCCCTACTTATAGGCCCACCCCCATCCCTACCCCTAGCCACAGCTTCCACTCCTGGCCCTAGGCCTACTCCGAGGTTTACCTCGACACCCACCCCTTGCTCTATGCCTACCCCAGCGCTATGCCTACCGCTCTCACTAGCCCTAGCTCGGGCCCTAGACCAACGCCCATGGCTCCCTCTAGTCCGAGGACTAGAACTTGCCCGTCGCTGACCAGTACACCTTGCCCTTGTTAGGGTTAGGGTTAGGGTTAGGGTTAGTGTTAGGGTTAGGTTTAGGATTAGGGTTTAGGGTTAGTGTTAGGGTTAGGTTTGGTGTTAGGGTTAGGGTTAGGGTTAGGGTTTGGGTTGGTGTTAGGTTTAGGGTTAGGGTTACGGTTAGGGTTAGGGTTAGGGTTGGTGTTAGGGTTAGGGTTAGGGTTAGGGTTAGGGTTAGGGTTAGGATTAGGGTTAGGGTTGGTGTTAGGGTTAGGGTTAGGGTTAGGGTTACGGTTAGGGTTGGTGTTAGGGTTAGGGTTAGGGTTAGGGTTGGTGTTAGGTATAGGGTTAGGGTTAGGGTTAGGGTTAGGGTTAGGTTTGGTGTTAGGGTTAGGGTTAGGGTTAGGGTTAGTGTTGGTGTTAGGGTTAGGGTTAGGGTTAGGATTAGGGTTAGGGTTGGTGTTAGGGTTAGGGTTAGGGTTAGGGTTAGTGTTGGAGTTAGGCATAGGGTTAGGGTTAGGGTTAGGGTTAGGGTTGGTGTTAGGGTTAGGGTTAGGGTTAGGGTTAGGGTTGCTGTTAGGGTTAGGGTTAGGGTTAGGGTTAGGGTTAGGGTTAGGGTTGGTGTTAGGTTTAGTGTTAGGGTTAGGGTTAGGGTTGGTGTTAGGTATAGGGTTAGGGTTAGGGTTAGGGTTAGGGTTAGGGTTGGTGTTAGGGTTAGGGTTAGGGTTAGGGTTAGTGTTAGGGTTAGGGTTAGGGTTACGGTTAGGGTTAGGGTTAGGTTACCCCGAGCACTACCCCTCGCCCTAGGCCTACGCCTAGCACTACCTCTGGTCCTACCCCTACCCCTGTCCCTACAGCTCCCCCTTCCCATAGGCCCACCCCCATCCCTACCCCTAGCCACAGCTCCCACTCCTGGTCCTAGGCCTACTCTGAGGTTTACCCCGACACCCACCCCTTGCCCTTTGCCTACCCCAGCGCTACGCCTACCGCTCCCACTAGCCCTACCTCGGGCCCTAGACCAACGCCCAGTGGTCACTCTAGTCCGAAGCCTAGCACTTGCCCGTCGCCAACCGGTACACATTGCCCTACCGATAGCCAGAGCACTAACCCGTGTCGTACGAAATCACCCTGGACCCATCATTAGCCACACCCTAATCCAGCCCTACATCCGTTCGGAGTCCTAGGACTACCCGGAGCCATTTAGTGACACCTACCCCTAGTCCTCGGCCAACCCCTACCACTACCACTAGTCCTAGGCTTAACATGAGCCCTAACCCTAACACTGCCCGTGGGCCTCTGCCAAACTCTAGCCCTTCAACTAACCCTACCACGAGCACTACCCCTCGCCCTAGGCCTATGCCTAGCACTACCTCTCGTCCTACCACTACCCCTGGCCCTACAGCTCCCCCTACCCATAGGCCCACCCCCAACCCTACCACTAGCCACAGCTACCACTCCTGGCCCTAGGCCTACTCCGAGGTTTACCTCGACACCCACCCCTTGCCCTATGCCTACCCCAGCGTACGCCTACCGCTCTCACTAGCCCTAGCTCGGGCCCTAGACCAACGCACATGGCTCCTTCTAGTCCGAGGCCTGGAACTTGCCCGTCGCTGACCACTACACCTTGCCCTTGTTAAGGTTAGGGTTAGGGTTAGGGTTAGGGTTAGGATTAGGGTTTAGGGTTAGGGTTAGGGTAAGGGTTGGTGTTAAGGTTAGTGTTAGGGTTAGGGTTGGTGTTAGGTTTAGGGTTAAAGTTAGGGTTGGTGTTAGGGTTAGGGTTAGGGTTAGGGTTAGGGTTAGGGTTGGTGGTAGGTATAGGGTTAGGATTAGGGTTAGGGTTAGGGTTAGGGTTGGGGTTAGGGTTAGGGTTAGGGTTAGTGTTAGTGTTAGGGTTAGGGTTAGGGTTAGGATTAGGGTTTAGGGTTAGGGTTAGGGTTAGGTTTGGTGTTATGGTTAGGGTTAGGGTTAGGGTTAGGGTTGGTGTTAGGTTTAGGGTTAGGGTTAGGGTTAGGGTTAGGGTTAGGGTTGGTGTTAGGGTTAGGGTTAGGGTTAGGGTTAGGGTTAGGATTAGGGTTAGGGTTGGTGTTAGGGTTAGGGTTAGGGTTAGGGTTAGTGTTAGGGTTGGTGTTAGGGTTAGGGTTAGGGTTAGGGTTAGGGTTGGTGTTAGGTATAGGGTTAGGGTTAGGGTTAGGGTTGGTGTTAGGTTTAGGGTTAGGGTTAGGGTTAGGGTTAGGGTTGGTGTTAGGGTTAGGGTTAGGGTGAGGGTTCGTGTTAGGCATAGGGTTAGGGTTCGGGTTAGGGTTAGGGTTAGGGTTGGTGTTAGGGTTAGGGTTAGGGTTAGTGTTGGTGTTAGGGTTAGGGTTAGGGTTAGGGTTAGGGTTAGGGTTAGGATTAGGGTTAGGGTTGGTGTTAGTGTTAGGGTTAGGGTTAGGGTTAGGGTTCGTGTTAGGCATAGGGTGAGGGTTAGGGCTAGGGTTAGGGTTAGGGTTGGTGTTAGGGTTAGGGTTAGGGTTAGGGTTGGTGTTAGGGTTAGGGTTAGGGTTAGGATTAGGGTTAGGGTTTGTGTTAGGGTTAGGGTTAGGATTAGGGTTAGGGTTCGTGTTAGGCATAGGGTGAGGGTTAGGGCTAGGGTTAGGGTTAGGGTTGGTGTTAGGGTTAGGGTTAGGGTTAGGGTTGGTGTTAGGGTTAGGGTTAGGGTTAGGATTAAGGTTAGGGTTTGTGTTAGGGTTAGGGTTAGGGTTAGGGTTAGGGTTGGTGTTAGGGTTAGGGTTAGGGTTAGGGTTAGGGTTAGGGTTAGTGTTAGGGTTGGTGTTAGGGTTAGGGTTAGGGTTAGGATTAGTGTTAGGGTTAGGGTGAGGGTTAGGGTTAGGTTACCCCGAGCACTACCCCTCGCCCTAGGCCTACGCCTAGCACTACCTCTGGTCCTACCCCTACCCCTGTCCCTACAGCTCCCCCTACCCATAGGCCCACCCCCATCCCTACCCCTAGCCACAGCTCCCACTCCTGGTCCTAGGCCTACTCCGAGGTTTACCCCGACACCCACCCCTTGCTCTTTGCCTACCATAGCGCTACGCCTACCCCTCCCACTAGCCCTACCTCGGGCCCTAGACCAACGCCCAGTGCTCACTCTAGTCCGAAGCCTAGCAGTTGCCCGTCGCCAACCGGTACATTTTGCCCTACCGATAGCCAGAGCACTAACCCGTGTCCTACGAAATCACCCTGGACCCACCATTAGCCACACCCTAATCCAGCCCTACATCCGTTCGGAGTCCTAGGACTACCCGGAGCCCTCGCGTGACAGTTACCCCTAGCCCTCGGCCATCTCCTACCACTACCACTAGTCCTAGGCCTAACATGAGCCCTAAATCTAACACTGCCCGTGGGCCTCTGCCAACCACTAGCCCTTCACCTAACCCTACCCCGAGCACTACCCCTCACCCTAGGCTTACGCCTAGCACTACCTCTGGTCCTACCCCTACCCCTGGCCCTACAGCTCACCCTACTTATAGGCCCACCCCCATCCCTACCCCTAGCCACAGCTCCCGCTCCTGGCCCTAGGCCTACTCTGAGGTTTACCTCGACACCCACCCCTTGCTCTATGCCTACCCCAGCGCTACGTCTACCGCTCTCACTAGCCCTAGCTCGGGCCCTAGACCAACGCCCATGGCTCCCTCTAGTCCGAGGACTAGAACTTGCCCGTCGCTGACCAGTACACCTTGCCCTTGTTAGGGTTAGGGTTAGTGTTAGGGTTAGGGTTAGGGTTAGGTTACCCCGAGCACTACCCCTCGCCCTAGGCCTACGCCTAGCACTACCTCTGGTCCTACCATTACCCCTGGCCCTACAGCTCCCCCTACCCATAGGCCCACCCCCAACCCTACCACTAGCCACAGCTCCCACTCTTGGCCCTAGGCCTACTCCGAGGTTTACCTCGACACCCACCCCTTGCCCTATGCCTACCCCAGCGCTACGCCTACCGCTCTCACTAGCCCTAGCTCGGGCCCTAGACCAACGCCCATGGCTCCTTCTAGTCCGAGGCCTAGAACTTGCCCGTCGCTGACCAGTACAACTTGCCCTTGTTAGGGTTAGGGTTAGGGTTAGGTTTAGGGTTAGGATTAGGGTTTAGGGTTAGGGTTAGGGTTAGGGTTGGTGTTAAGGTTAGGGTTAGGGTTAGGGTTGGTGTTAGGTTTAGGTTTAGGGTTAGGGTTGGTGTTAGGGTTAGGGTTAGGGTTAGGGTTAGGGTTGGTGTTAGGTATAGGGTTAGGATTAGGGTTAGGGTTAGGGTTAGGGTTGGGGTTGGGGTTAGGGTTAGGGTTAGGGTTAGTGTTAGTGTTAGTGTTAGGGTTAGGGTTAGGGTTAGGGTTAGTGTTAGGGTTAGGGTTAGGGTTAGGGTTAGGATTAGGGTTAGGGTTGGTGTTAGGGTTAGGGTTAGGGTTAGGGTTAGTGTTGGTGTTAAACATAGGGTTAGGGTTAGGGTTAGGGTTAGGGTTGGTGTTAGGGTTAGGGTTAGGGTTAGGGTTAGGGTTGGTGTTAGGGTTAGGGTTAGGGTTAGAGTTAGGGTTAGGGTTAGGGTTAGGTTTGGTGTTAGGGTTAGGGTTAGGGTTAGGGTTGGTGTTAGAATTAGTGTTTGGGTTAGGGTTAGGGTTGGTGTTAGGTTTAGGGTTAGGGTTAGGGTTAGGGTTAGGGTTGGTGTTAGGGTTACGTTTAGGGTTAGGGTTCGTGTTAGGCATAGGGTTAGGGTTAGGGTTAGGGTTAGGGTTAGGGTTGGTGTTAGGGTTAGGGTTAGGGTTTGGGTTAGTGTTGGTGTTAGGGTTAGGGTTAGGGTTAGGATTAGGGTTAGGGTTGGTGTTAGGGTTAGGGTTAGGTTTAGGTTTAGGGTTGGTGTTAGGGTTAGGGTTAGGGTTAGGGTTAGGGTTGGTGTTAGGGTTAGGGTTAGGGTTAGGGTTAGGGTTGGTGTTAGGTATAGGGTTAGGGTTAGGGTTAGGGTTAGGGTTGGTGTTAGGGTTAGGGTTAGGGTTAGTGTTAGGGTTAGGGTTAGGGTTAGGGTTAGGTTACCCCGAGCACTACCCCTCGCCCTAGGCCTACGCCTAGCACTACCTCTGGTCCTACCCCTACCCTTGTCCCTACAGCTCCCCCTACACATAGGCCCACCCCCATCCCTACCCCTAGCCACAGCTCCCACTCCTGTTCCTAGGCCTACTCCGAGGTTTACCCCGACACCCACCCCTTGCCCTTTGCCTACCCCAGCGCTACGCCTACCGCTCCCACTAGCCCTACCTCAGGCCCTAGACCAACGCCCATTGCTCACTCTAGTCCGAAGCCTAGCACTTGCCCGTCGCCAACCGGTACACCTTGCCCTACCTATAGCCAGAGCACTAACCCGTGTCCTACGAAATCACCCTGGACCCACCATTAGCCACACCCTAATCAGCCCTACATCCGTTCGGAGTCCTAGGACTACCCGGAGCCATTTCGTGACACCTACCCCTAGTCCTCGGCCAACCCCTACCACTACCACTAGTCCTAGGCTTAACATGAGCCCTAACCCTAACACTGCCCGTGGGCCTCTGCCAAACACTAGCCCTTCAACTAACCTTACCCCGAGCACTACCCCTCGCCCTAGGCCTACGCCTAGCACTACCTCTGGTCCTACCACTACCCCTGGCCCTACAGCTCCCCCTACCCATAGGCCCACCCCCAACCCTACCACTAGCCACAGCTCCCACTCCTGGCGCTAGGCCTACTCCGAGGTTTACCTCGACACCCACCCCTTGCCCTATGCCTACCCCAGCGCTACGCCTACCGCTCTCACTAGCCCTAGCTCGGGCCCTAGACCAACGCCCATGGCTCCTTCTAGTCCAAGGCCTAGAACTTGCCCGTCGCTGACCAGTACAACTAGCCCTTGTTAGGGTTAGGGTTAGGGTTAGGGTTAGGGTTAGGATTAGGGTTTAGGGTTAGGGTTAGGGTTAGGGTTGGTGTTAGGGTTAGGGTTAGGTTTAGGGTTAGGGTTGGTGTTAGGTTTAGGTTTAGGGTTAGGGTTAGGGTTAGGGTTAGGGTTGGTGTTAGGTATAGGGTTAGGGTTAGGGTTAGGGTTAGGGTTAGGGTTGGTGTTAGGGTTAGGGTTAGGGTTAGGGTTAGTTTTAGGGTTAGGGTTAGGGTTAGGGTTAGGATTAGGGTTAGGGTTGGTGTTAGGGTTAGGGTTAGGTTTAGGGTTAGGGATCGTGTTAGGCATAGGGTTAGGGTTAGGGTTAGGGTTAGGGTTAGGGTTAGGGTTGGTGTTAGGGTTAGGGTTAGGGTTAGGGTTAGTGTTAGGTTTAGGGTTAGGGTTAGGGTTAGGATTAAAGTTAGGGTTGGTGTTAGGTTTAGGGTTAGGTTTAGGGTTAGGGTTCGTGTTAGGCATAGGGTTAGGGTTAGGGTTAGGTTTAGGGTTAGGGTTGGTGTTAGGGTTAGGGTTAGGGTTAGGGTTAGGGTTGGTGTTAGGGTTAGGGTTAGGGTTAGGTTTAGGGTTAGGGTTGGTGTTAGGATTAGGGTTAGGGTAAGGGTTGGTGTTAGGTATAGGGTTAGGGTTAGGGTTAGGGTTAGGGTTAGGGTTGGTGTTAGGGTTAGGGTTAGGGTTAGGGTTAGTGTTGGTGTTAGGGTTAGGGTTAGGGTTAGGATTAGGGTTAGGGTGGGTGTTAGGGTTAGGGTTAGGGTTAGTGTTGGAGTTAGGCATAGGGTTAGGGTTAGGGTTAGGGTTAGGATTAGGGTTGGTGTTAGGGTTAGGGTTAGGGTTAGGGTTAGGGTTGCTGTTAGGGTTAGGGTTAAAGTTAGGGTTAGGGTTAGGGTTAGGGTTGGTGTTAGGTTTAGTGTTAGGGTTAGGGTTAGGGTTGGTGTTAGGTATAGGGTTAGGGTTAGGGTTAGGGTTAGGGTTAGGGTTAGGGTTGGTGTTAGGGTTAGGGTTAGGGTTAGGGTTAGTGTTAGGGTTAGGGTTAGGGTTAGGGTTAGGGTTAGGGTTGGTGTTAGGGTTAGGGTTAGGGTTAGGGTTAGGATTAAAGTTAGGGTTGGTGTTAGGTTTAGGGTTAGGTTTAGGGTTAGGGTTAGGGTTGGTGTTAGGGTTAGGGTGAGGGTTAGGTTTAGGGTTAGGGTTGGTGTTAGGATTAGGGTTAGGGTAAGGGTTGGTGTTAGGGTTAGGGTCAGGGTTAGGGTTAGGGTTAGGGTTAGGGTTAGGGTTAGGGTTAGGGTTGGTGTTAGGGTTAGGGTTAGGGTTAGGGTTAGGGTTGGTGTTAGGGTTAGTGTTTGGGTTAGGGTTAGGGTTGGTGTTAGGTTTAGGGTTAGGGTTAGGGTTAGGGTTAGGGTTGGTGTTAGGGTTAGGGTTAGGGTTAGGGTTCGTGTTAGGCATAGGGTTAGGGTTAGGGTTAGGGTTAGGGTTAGGGTTGGTGTTAGGGTTAGGGTTAGGGTTAGGGTTAGGGTTAGTGTTGGTGTTAGGGTTAGGGTTAGGGTTAGGATTAGGGTTAGGGTTGGTGTTAGGGTTAGGGTTAGGTTTAGGTTTAGGGTTGGTGTTAGGGTTAGGGTTAGGGTTAGGGTTAGGGTTGGTGTTAGGGTTAGGGTTAGGGTTAGGGTTAGGGTTGGTGTTAGGTATAGGGTTAGGGTTAGGGTTAGGGTTAGGGTTGGTGTTAGGGTTAGGGTTAGGGTTAGGGTTAGGGTTAGGGTTAGTGTTAGGGTTAGGGTTAGTGTTAGGATTAGGTTACCCCGAGCACTACCCCTCGCCCTAGGCCTACGCCTAGCACTACCTCTGGTCCTACCCCTACCCCTTTCCCTACAGCTCCCCCTACCCATAGGCCCACCCCCATCCCTACCCATAGCCACAGCTCCCACTCCTGGTCCTAGGCCTACTCCGAGGTTTACGCCGACACCCACCCCTTGCCCTTTGCCTACACCAGCGCTACGCCTACCGCTCCCACTAGCCCTACCTCGGGCCCTAGACCAACGCCCAGTGCTCACTCTAGTCCGAAGCCTAGCACTTGCCCGTCGCCAACCGGTACACCTTGCCCTACCTATAGCCAGAGCACTAACCCGTGTCCTACGAAATCACCCTGGACCCACCATTAGCCACACCCTAATCAGCCCTACACCCGTTCGGAGTCCTAGGACTACCCGGAGCCATTTCGTGACACCTAACCCTAGTCCTCGGCCAACCCCTACCACTACCACTAGTCCTAGGCTTAACATGAGCCCTAACCCTAACACTGCCCGTGGGCCTCTGCCAAACACTAGCCCTTCACTAACCCTACCCCGAGCACTACCCCTCGCCCTAGGCCTACGCCTAGCACTACCTCTGGTCCTACCACTACCCCTGGCCCTACAGTTCCCCCTACCCATAGGCCCACCCCCAACCCTACCACTAGCCACAGCTCCCACTCCTGGCCCTAGGCCTACTCCGAGGTTTACCTCGACACCCACCACTTGCCCTATGCCTACCCCAGCGCTACGCCTACCGCTCTCACTAGCCCTAGCTCGGGCCCTAGACCAACGCCCATGGCTCCTTCTAGTCCGAGGCCTAGAACTTGCCCGTCGCTGACCAGTACAACTTGCCCTTGTTAGGGTTAGGGTTAGGGTTAGGGTTAGGGTTAGGGTTAGGATTAGGGTTTAGGGTTAGGGTTAGGGTTAGGGTTGGTGTTAGGGTTAAAGTTAGGGTTAGGGTTAGGGTTGGTGTTAGGTTTAGGTTTAGGGTAAGGGTTAGGGTTACGGTTAGGGTTAGGGTTAGGGTTAGGGTTAGGGTTAGGGTTGGTGTTAAGTATAGGGTTAGGGTTAGGGTTAGGGTTAGGGTTAGGGTTGGTGTTAGGGTTAGGGTTAGGGTTAGGGTTAGTGTTAGGGTTAGGGTTAGGGTTAGGGTTAGGATTAGGGTTAGGGTTGGTGTTAGGGTTAGGGTTAGGTTTAGGGTTAGGGTTCGTGTTAGGCATAGGGTTAGGGTTAGGGTTAGGGTTAGGGTTAGGGTTGGTGTTAGGGTTAGGGTTAGGGTTAGGGTTAGGGTTAGGGTTAGGGTTAGGGTTAGGGTTGGTGTTAGGGTTAGGGTTAGTGTTAGGTTTAGGGTTAGGGTTGGTGTTAGGGTTAGGGTTAGGGTTGGTGTTAGGGTTAGGGTTAGGGTTAGGGTTAGGGTTAGGGTTAGGGTTAGGGTTAGGGTTAGGATTAGGGTTAGGATTTGTGTTAGGGTAAGGGTTAGGGTTAGGGTTAGGGTTGGTGTTAGGGTTAGGTTTAGGGTTAGAGTTAGGGTTAGGGTTAGGGTTAGGGTTGGTGTTAGGGTTAGGGTTAGGGTTAGGGTTAGGGTTAGGGTTGGTGTTAGGTTAGGGTTTGGGTTAGGGTTAGGGTTGGTGTTAGGTTTAGGTTTAGTGTTAGGGTTAGTGTTAGGGTTGGTGTTAGGGTTAGGGTTAGGGTTAGGGTTAGGGTTAGGGTTAGGGTTGGTGTTAGGGTTAGGGTTAGGTTTACGTTTAGGGTTGGTGTTAGGGTTAGGGTTAGGGTTAGGGTTAGAGTTAGGGTGGGTGTTAGGGTTAGGGTTAGGGTTAGGGTTAGGGTTGGTGTTAGGTATAGGGTTAGTGTTAGGTTTAGGGTTAGAGTTGGTGTTAGGGTTAGGGTTAGGGTTAGTGTTAGGGTTAGGGTTACGGTTAGGGTTAGGTTACCCCGAGCACTACCCCTCGCCCTAGGCCTACGCCTAGCACTACCTCTGGTCCTACCCCTACCCCTGTCCCTACAGCTCCCCCTACCCATAGGCCCACCCCCATCCCTACCCCTAGCCACAGCTCCCACTCCTGGTCCTAGGCCTACTCCGAGGTTTACCCCGAAAACCACCCCTTGCCCTTTGCCTACCCCAGCGCTACGCCTACCGCTCCCACTAGCCCTACCTCGGGCCCTAGACCAACGCCCAGTGCTCACTCTAGTCCGAAGCCTAGCACTTGCCCGTCGACAACCGGTACACCTTGCCCTACCTATAGCCAGAGCACTAACCCGTGTCCTACGAAATCACCCTGGACCCACCATTAGCCACCCCCTAATCAGCCCTACATCCGTTCGGAGTCCTAGGACTACCCGGAGCCATTTCGTGACACCTACCCCTAGTCCTCGGCCAACCCCTACCACTACCACTAGTCCTAGGCTTAACATGAGCCCTAACCCTAACACTGCCCGTGGGCCTCTGCCAAACACTAGCCCTTCAACTAACCCTACTCCGAGCACTACCCCTCGCCCTAGGCCTACGCCTAGCACTACCTCTGGTCCTACCACTACCCCTGGCCCTACAGCTCCCCCTACCCATAGGCCCTCCCCCAACCCTACCACTAGCCACAGCTCCCACTCCTGGCCCTAGGCCTACTCCGAGGTTTACCTCGACACCCACCCCTTGCCCTATGCCTACCTCAGCGCTACGCCTACCGCTCTCACTAGCCCTAGCTCGGGCCCTAGACCAACGCCCATGGCTCCTTCTAGTCCGAGGCCTAGAACTTGCCCGTCGCTTACCAGTACAACTTGCCCTGGTTAGGGTTAGGGTTAGGGTTAGGATTAGGGTTTAGGCTTAGGGTTAGGGTTAGGGTTGGTGTTAGGGTTAGGGTTAGGGTTAGGGTTAGGGTTAGGGTTGGTGTTAGGTTTAGGTTTAGGGTTAGGGTTAGGGTTACGGTTAGGGTTAGGGTTAGGGTTAGGGTTAGGGTTGGTGTTAGGTATAGGGTTAGGGTTAGGGTTAGGGTTAGGGTTAGGGTTGGTGTTAGGGTTAGGGTTAGGGTTAGGGTTAGTGTTAGGGTTAGGGTTAGGGTTATGGTTAGGATTAGGGTTAGGGTTGGTGTTAGGGTTAGGGTTAGGTTTAGGGTTAGGGTTCGTGTTAGGCATAGGGTTAGGGTTAGGGTTAGGGTTAGGGTTGGTGTTAGGGTTAGGGTTAGGGTTAGGGTTGGTGTTAGGGTTAGGGTTAGGGTTAGGTTTAGGGTTAGGGTTGGTGTTAGGGTTAGGGTTAGGGTTAGGGTTGGTGTTAGGGTTAGGGTTAGGGTTAGGGTTAGGGTTAGGGTTGGTGTTAGGGTTAGGGTTAGGGTTAGAGTTAGGGTTAGGGTTAGGGTTAGGGTTGGTGTTAGGGTTAGGGTTAGGGTTACGGTTAGGGTTAGGGTTGGTGTTAGGGTTAGGGTTTGGGTTAGGGTTAGGGTTGGTGTTAGGTTTAGGTTTAGTGTTAGGGTTAGTGTTAGGGTTGGTGTTAGGGTTAGGGTTAGGGTTAGGGTTAGGGTTAGGTTTAGGGTTAGGGTTGGTGTTAGGGTTAGGGTTAGGTTTACGTTTAGGGTTGGTGTTAGGGTTAGGGTTAGGGTTAGGGTTAGGGTTGGTGTTAGGGTTAGGGTTAGGGTTAGGGTTGGTGTTAGGTATAGGGTTAGGGTTAGGTTTAGGGTTAGGGTTGGTGTTAGGGTTAGGGTTAGGGTTACGGTAAGTGTTAGGGTTAGGGTTAGGGTTAGGGTTAGGTTACCCCGAGCACTACCCCTCGCCCTAGGCCTACGCCTAGCACTACCTCTGGTCCTACCCCTACCCCTGTCCCTACAGCTCCTCCTACCCATAGGCCCACCCCCATCCCTACCCCTAGCCACAGCTCCCACTCCTGGTCCTAAGCCTACTCCGAGGTTTACCCCGACACCCACCCCTTGCCCTTTGCCTATTCCAGCGCTACGCCTACCGCTCCCACTAGCCCTACCTCGGGCCCTAGACCAACGCCCAGTGCTCACTCTAGTCCGAAGCCTAGCACTTGCCCGTCGACAACCGGTACACCTTGCCCTACCTATAGCCAGAGCACTAACCCGTGTCCTACGAAATCACCCTGGACCCACCATTAGACACACCCTAATTAGCCCTACAACCGTTCGGAGTCCTAGGACTACCCGGAGCCATTTCGTGACACCTACCCCTAGTCCTCGGCCAACCCCTACCACTACCACTAGTCCTCGACTTAACATGAGCCCTAACCCTAACACTGCCCGTGGGCCTCTGCCAAACACTAGCCTTCAACTAACCCTACCCCGAGCACTACCCCTCGCCCTAGGCCTACGCCTAGCACTACCTATGGTCCTACCACTACCCCTGGCCCTACAGCTCCCCCTACCCATAGGCCCACCCCCAACCCTACCACTAGCCACAGCTCCCACTCCTGGCCCTAGGCCTACTCCGAGGTTTACCTCGACACCCACCCCTTGCCCTATGCCTACCCCAGCGCTACGCCTACCGCTCTCACTAGCCCTAGCTCGGGCCCTAGACCAACGCCCATGGCTCCTTCTAGTCCGAGGCCTAGAACTTGCCCGTCGCTGATCAGTACAACTTGCCCTTGTTAGGCTTAGGATTAGGGTTAGGGTTGGTGTTAGGTATAGGGTTAGGGTTAGGGTTAGGGTTAGGGTTAGGGTTGGTGTTAGGGTTAGGGTTAGGGTTAGGGTTAGTGTTAGGGTTAGGGTTAGGGTTAGGGTTAGTATTAGGGTTAGGGTTGGTGTTAGGGTTAGGGTTAGGTTTAGGGTTAGGGTTCGTGTTAGGCATAGGGTTACGGTTAGGGTTAGGGTTAGGGTTAGGGTTGGTGTTAGGGTTAGGGATAGGGTTAGGGTTAGGGTTGGTGTTAGGGTTAGGGTTAGGGTTAGGTTTAGGGTTAGGGTTGGTGTTAGGGTTAGGGTTAGGGTTAGGGTTGGTGTTAGGGTTAGGGTTAGGGTTAGGGTTAGGGTTAGGGTTAGGGTTAGGATTAGGGTTAGGATTTGTGTTAGGGTTAGGGTTAGGGTTAGGGTTAGGGTTGGTGTTAAGGTTAGGGTTAGGGTTAGAGTTAGGGTTAGGGTTGGTGTTAGGGTTAGGGTTAGGGTTAGGGTTAGGGTTAGGGTTGGTGTTAGGGTTAGGGTTTGGGTTAGGGTTAGGGTTGGTGTTAGGGTTAGGGTTAGGGTTAGGGTTAGGGTTAGGGTTGGTGTTAGGGTTAGGGTTAGGGTTAGGTTTAGGGTTAGGGTTGGTGTTAGGGTTAGGGTTAGGGTTAGGGTTGGTGTTAGGGTTAGGGTTAGGTTTACGTTTAGGGTTGGTGTTAGGGTTAGGGTTAGGGTTAGGGTTAGGGTTAGGGTGGGTGTTAGGGTTAGGGTTAGGGTTAGGGTTAGGGTTGGTGTTAGGTATAGGGTTAGGGTTAGGTTTAGGGTTAGGGTTGGTGTTAGGGTTAGGGTTAGGGTTAGGGTTAGTTTTAGGGTTAGGGTTAGGGTTAGGGTTAGGTTACCCCGAGCACTACCCCTCGCCCTAGGCCTACGCCTAGCACTACCTCTGGTCCTACCCCTACCCCTGTCCCTACAGCTCCCCCTACCCATAGACCCACCCCCATCCCTACCCCTAGCCACAGCTCCCACTCCTGGTCCTAAGCCTACTCCGAGGTTTACCCCGACACCCACCCCTTGCCCTTTGCCTATTCCAGCGCTACGCCTACAGCTCCCACTAGCCCTACCTCGGGCCCTAGACCAACGCCCAGTGCTCACTCTAGTCCGAAGCCTAGCACTTGCCCTTCGACAACCGGTACACTTGCCCTACCTATAGCGAGAGCACTAACCCGTGTCCTACGAAATCACCCTGGACCCACCATTAGCCACACCCTAATTAGCCCTACATCCGTTCGGAGTTTTAGGACTACTTGGAGCCATTTCGTGACACCTACCCCTAGTCCTCGGCCAACCCCTACCACTACCACTAGTCCTCGACTTAACATGAGCCCTAACCCTAACACTGCCCGTGGGCCTCTGCCAAACACTAGCCTTCAACTAACCCTACCCGGAGCACTACCCCTCGCCCTAGGCCTACGCCTAGCACTACCTCTGGTCCTACCACTACCCCTGGCCCTACAGCTCCCCCTACCCATAGGCCCAATCCCCAACCCTACCACTAGCCACAGCTCCCACTCCTGGCCCTAGGCCTACTCCGAGGTTTACCTCGACACCCACCCCTTGCCCTATGCCTACCCCAGTGCTACGCCTACCGCTATCACTAGCCCTAGCTCGGGCCCTAGACCAACGCCCATGGCTCCTTCTAGTCCGAGGCTTAGATCTTGCCCGTCGCTGACCAGTACACCTTGCCCTTGTTAGGGTTAGTGTTAGGGTTAGGGTTAGGGTTAGGGTTAGGTTACCCCGAGCACTACCCCTCGCCCTAGGCCTACGCCTAGCACTACCTCTGGTCCTACCCCTACCCCTGTCCCTACAGCTCCCCCTACCCATAGGCCCACCCCCATCCCTACCCCTAGCCACAGCTCCCACTCCTGGTCCTAGGCCTACTCCGAGGTTTACCCCGAAAACCACCCCTTGCCCTTTGCCTACCCCAGCGCTACGCCTACCGCTCCCACTAGCCCTACCTCGGGCCCTAGACCAACGCCCAGTGCTCACTCTAGTCCGAAGCCTAGCACTTGCCCGTCGACAACCGGTACACCTTGCCCTACCTATAGCCAGAGCACTAACCCGTGTCCTACGAAATCACCCTGGACCCACCATTAGCCACCCCCTAATCAGCCCTACATCCGTTCGGAGTCCTAGGACTACCCGGAGCCATTTCGTGACACCTACCCCTAGTCCTCGGCCAACCCCTACCACTACCACTAGTCCTAGGCTTAACATGAGCCCTAACCCTAACACTGCCCGTGGGCCTCTGCCAAACACTAGCCCTTCAACTAACCCTACTCCGAGCACTACCCCTCGCCCTAGGCCTACGCCTAGCACTACCTCTGGTCCTACCACTACCCCTGGCCCTACAGCTCCCCCTACCCATAGGCCCTCCCCCAACCCTACCACTAGCCACAGCTCCCACTCCTGGCCATAGGCCTACTCCGAGGTTTACCTCGACACCCACCCCTTGCCCTATGCCTACCTCAGCGCTACGCCTACCGCCCTCACTAGCCCTAGCTCAGGCCCTAGACCAACGCCCATGGCTCCTTCTAGTCCGAGGCCTAGAACTTGCCCGTCGCTTACCAGTACAACTTGCCCTGGTTAGGGTTAGGGTTAGGGTTAGGATTAGGGTTTAGGCTTAGGGTTAGGGTTAGGGTTGGTGTTAGGGTTAGGGTTAGGGTTAGGGTTAGGGTTAGGGTTGGTGTTAGGTTTAGGTTTAGGGTTAGGGTTAGGGTTACGGTTAGGGTTAGGGTTAGGGTTAGGGTTAGGGTTAGGGTTGGTGTTAGGTATAGGGTTAGGGTTAGGGTTAGGGTTAGGGTTGGTGTTAGGGTTAGGGTTAGGGTTAGGGTTAGTGTTAGGGTTAGGGTTAGGGTTATGGTTAG